>NC_068313.1:6604394-6803735 GCF_025860055.1 Xyrauchen texanus | reverse complement strand
AAGCAAAATTGAAGATGAGATCTCCTTTATGTCACATTTACATCTCCTAGATATAAATGAGCACTAATTGAGACCAAAGTGGTTTTCTCATTCTTCTCAAATGTCTCTCCTGAGAATTAAGTCTCACATTGAGCACAGTGCAAGTTCTCTAAATTCTCTCACAGCTGTCTCTTTTCCTGATCTCAACTAAGAGAAAAATGAGACATACTGTGCCGCTTTCAAATATGTCTCAGTTTGATCTCAGTTATATCTCAGTGAGAAATATGTCTCATACTGCTCACTGTTTGAGTTCTCAGATTCTCTTACAGTTGTCTCTTTCTAGTGTTTCAGCAAAAAGAAAAAATAGAGTAGTGCAAGCTCTCAAATTAGTCTCAATATGAGACATTATTTAATATTATAGCTCAATCATATCTCAGTTTATCTCAGCGCAAAATTTAAGAAAAGAAGTCAATTCAGGCAAATAATTTGAGATGGTTTACATAATGTTCAATATACAAAATGTGTTGATTTCTGACACAAGCCATACAATTCATTAATTACAATTTTGAGTTCCAAAACGTAACCCATCAAAACATAAGCCATGATGTGCTCAAGAGAGCTTTGCTGTTTCTGTCGTGGAATATCGCGATGATTTTCTCTAAGTCGAAGAAAACTCTCAGAGTCTTGAGTTCCAGATGCCAAAGTTGTAGTTTATTGAGAATCAACAAACATGAGTCCAGTCAGCTGTCTGTCCTGACTCTATCCTCTGAAGGTCTCAGTTATATACATTTGTTATCTTTCTATTTGTTATCTCTGTCCAATGAGGAAGTTACCCTAATCTCTCCCTCATGCCACCAATATGTTTTAATTCTCACTTTAAGTAATTATTGGTGGAAAACTCCCCATCTCTCTATTTTTAAAAAAGACAAAGACATACATTATGCATATGTCTGCAATAACATACATATGTCTGCAAATACATACATACATATTTACGTCATACATATCTACTTAAATGCATTAGTATACGGGACTTTTTCACACAATAAGAGACTCTTTTACACATATCATTCTCCTAGTAATGACGTCAATTTGATCACAAGACAAAGATCACATACATCTGTACTTTTTCCCTTAAGATGACCTGGTGACCTTGTTTGAGCATGTGCTGCAACATTAATACATTATCAGTCAGCAAAAGAGAATACAAGAGATATATTTCATAAATGAATGATATATGACATCAAAAATATGATTATTCTACCTTATGCATATATCAAAAATATGATTATTCTACCATATATTCCCCCCTCTGGGACTAAAAAGTCCCACACACTAAGTCCCTCAAACCAGAGTATAGCCACATAAGCCAGCCAATTTAATTCAACCGCAGCCAAATAGGCTACACACTAAGTTAGCAATACCGTTCTTATGGGACCACACTCTGCAGGATTGTGAACCAAACCTCTCCCTCCACATTTAACTAGAAGGAAGTAAAAGATTCCAATCCTCTACCTATGCCTTTGTTGGGGTGGGAGCTGAAACAAATCAACATATGTGTAATAAGCATGTGCATGCAATTTGAAAGCCTTGCGTTATGTAGAGTACAATTGATTATTCAGAAAACAAAAGATATATAGTGATATTGATATATGCCTATCTAAACATTAACAAGAAGTAATATGCATCCTTCGTTGCCAGAGGAACTCACAGACAATTCCGGTAGCCTGGAGCACTATCTGGTGATGTGTTGGAGCAGACAGCGGGTTTTTAAACCACCAGTTGAGTCTATTTGCTCTTGCAGCCAAGCACTGAGGTGCTCGTCGCTCCTTGCTCCAGACTTCGCACTCATATGTCTTCTCTTGGCAATAACTACATCTTTATATTATGCTTAAACATAGTCATCAAAAATACTACTTCTATTTGGTTAAATACAATGTACGAAAGATATACGTCGTCAATGAGTAAGAAGTAATAAGTAATTGGTTACATTGATAATAGGGAAAATAAGTCAAAAATAACAAACAAAACACCCTCTTACTCCTTTCTTGAGATGTTATCTATGCTGTTATGGAAAATGAAAATACAATAGTCATGCTTTCTCCCTTACTAGCATAAACATGAGAAAAGTATTCAAAAAGAAAAATTCCCCACATTTGTGTTAGTTCTTAATTGTCTTCTCAGTAAATTTCATCAAGTTCATCCAATCCAGGCCCAATGGTACAGTATCTAGTTTCCAAACCTGGGCCCGGTGCTATCATTGAGACAGTCACCATCTGTTTAGCCACTGTTCTAGCCAGTATTGATCTTAAAACTGGTATGACACAGCAAAACAGCAATGCGAATAGGGTCAGTCCTATAACGATTATTATACCTAGTTTCATTAATCCCAACTTCCAGAAACCAAAAAGATCATCGAACCATTGGCCAAACATCTGATCTCTCCCTGCATTAGATTTAACTTCCTTTCTCAGGTCATGCAGTTTCTTCATTGCCTGTGTAAAAGCTCCTTCTGGGGACGTATTATTCGGGATGTAAGTACAGCAATCCGCTCCAAACATAACACATACTCCTCCTTTATCCGCCAGTAACCAATTTAGTGCTTGACGATTTCGCCAAGCCATTTTACTAGTTGCTGCTAATTGGGTTCCTAATGCCTCCAATGCCTCATCAGTATGGTTTATAAATCTCTGTTGGTTATAGTAAATATAATTAATCCACTCTAAATTTTTGTTGGGTGTTACCCATAGGAATATTGACTCAAAGCCTGATTTTATTTCATCCCTAGCTTTAAACTGTTGAGGTATTCCTCTCGGTTGGCCAATTTCATCCAAGTAAACAGCAGGATCTGGGGTGTACGCTCTTTTCACCCTTGATTTGTTGTGGACTAAAGGTTTTGGTGCAGTTTGGATTTCAGAGAGGTCCCATTCTACCATAGTTACTTCTTGTATTAGCCTAACTCTAGCGCACAACCCTTTCCAGTTTTTAGGTAGTGCAGTTTTCAATTGACCTCCCCCACATAACCAAAAGTAGTCCGCTATAGTTTCTGTTTGTTCCTGATGGATCTTCATTGAGGGAGATACTAAGGTTTGATTTTCACATCCAGTAAGGCAATGACCAGCAACTACACCTAAGCATCCTGGAGTTATGTTCGCAGTAAAGTTCTGTCCTAATGTCGCTGTTGCATAATGTGGCCCCCCAAACCTAATTACATTATTGTTAGAAAACATTTCCTCATCTAAATGCCATATTACTGCGCAATTGCACTTAAACTGTCCTACATTCTTTTTTCCCTTAGTCCTGTTAAAACATTCATACTCCAGTTGCTGATTTATCGTAAATGATGATGGGCTTTCTTTATTGTCATTGTCTACTCGTATGTCTAATTTTCTACATTCATCACCCCACCCTATCTGTTTACTGTATTTTTTATATTCTGGGTGACCTAGAAATGCCAAACACTCTGCTGGGCAGAACACGGTTCTTCCTGTATTATCGCAATTTTTGGCATAGTACTCGGCACAGTGTCTGTAATCATACTGATTCGGAACTACTATCAATTTCTTCAAAGGTGAGGGTGAGCACATTACACAATTTGTCATTTCTGCCTGCTTAACTGTATATTTGGCCCATTTGTACCAGTCATTTTGATTTGCATGTTGCAATAGTTCATCTACTCCTGCTGTCTCTATGGGTTCCCAATCATATATTAAATCCGATGGTTTTGTCGTGTTTTGGTTAACTATATTTCCTGCTATCTTTGTAGGCTGACTATTTGGTTGGTACTGCTTAGATAAATTGCTAATCCAGATTTTGTCCTTTTTTGGTTCACCTTTGTTCAATGCGACATGGACCTCCGTTTCTCTCTCTGTGCTTTCCTGCTCCACTGTGGCAAATCCTTCAGCCTCTTCCTCTGCCTCAGTGTGCTCTTCCACTATGTTCGCTTGTTGTTCTTCTATCTCCTCTGCACTCTCTGCAATGTCTCTATCTGGTGCTTGTAGGTCTTCTTCAACCTCGTGGCCTTGATCCTCTCTTTGCTCTTATGCTTCTTCTTCTTCAGGTTCTTGATTTTGTGGCAGGTTCCTCCTACGTACTTTGGTGCAGTGATTTAAATGATACCATGTGTTACTTCCTCTTACCTTCACTGCTGTTGGGTTTGCCTGTACCACTTCATAAGGGCCTTCCCATCTTGGTTCATTCCACCTTCGTCTAAACACTCTCAGGTACACAAGATCTCCAGGACCGATTGAACAAGGTGCATTCTCTTCCTGCCTAGGATTTCTTCTTTGTTCCTGCAAAAAGATTTTTCCATGTATTACCGTCAGTTGTCTCATATATGCTTTCAATTCCATTTCTAGTTGTTCCAAGGATGGACCCTCATAAGGTCCTCTCAGATAAGGCACTGGCATAGGCCTTCCTGTCAGCATTTCATGCGGGGTTAGATTAGTAATTCTGTTTGTATGCGATATTTCATTAATGCCAATGGAAGTGCATCAACCCAATTAAGTCTTGTTTCTTGGCAGATTTTCACAATTTTTGCCTTGAGATTCCCAATTACCCTCTCCACCATCCCCTGCGACTGTGGATGGTAGACACACCCTAGTCGTTGTTTTATTCGCAGCTGTTGTATTACCGTTTTTACTGCTCTTTGAATAAATGCCGAGCCATTATCCGAGCTAATTTGCGACGGTATTCCAAACCTTGGGATAACATCTCTTGTCAGGAATTTAATCACTGTTTGTGCTCCCTGGTCGGCTGAGGGAACTGCTTCTACCCATCTACTGAATCTGTCTATTATCACTAACATATATCTTTTCCCTCTGACTGGTTTTATCATATCTACATAGTCCATCACTAGATGTTTGAATGGGCCCTCCGGTGCTGGAATATGTCCTAATGGAGCGGTTGTACCTTTCCTGACGTTGTGTGTTTCACAAATTTCGCAGCTTGCTAAAAACTCATCTACTGAGGCCTGCAAGTATGGGGACCAGTAGCCCTGCTGTTTTATTTTCCTCACTACCTCACCCCTTGCACAGTGGTCAAATCCGTGTGCATCAGAAATTAGCATGTTCAGAAGTGCTACTGGAGCCAATATCTGCCCCTCATGTGACCTCCATATTCCATTCACGTCCCTTGTCGCCCCCCTCTGCTGCCATTGTGCTAGTTCAGGTGGACCAGCTTGAAGCTGCATCCATGCTATATCTGCTAAACTTGGCTGGACTTGTAATATCACTTGTGGTGCCATTATTGCTACTTTGCATCCTGAAGCTTCTCGGGCATGTTCGTCCGCAGCATTATTTCCTCTAACAACAAAATCCTTGCCTTTTTTGTGGGCCTGGCACTTTACTATAGCCAACCTTTTTGGACTCATCATTGCTGAAATTAATCTGATTATCTGATCTTTATTCTGGATTGGTGCGCATCACTCTTTTTGAACCCTCTCTGTTTCCACACTGCACCAAACAAATGACACACTCCATGCGCATATGCAGAGTCTGTATATACGTTTACTGTTTGATCTTTTGTGAGCAGACAGGCTCTGGTCAGTGCTTTCAATTCTGCCAATTGTGCTGAGCATGGCTGTTCGCAATGCTGAACCACAATTGGTACGAAAGAATCTCCTTGCTTTCTTACCACAGCAAACCCAGCATGATTTCCCAAATGGTCCTTAAAACAAGATCCATTGACAAAGTATTCTACTTCTGCCTCAACCATTGGTATTGATTCCAGGTCAGGCCTCAACCGTGTGAATGCTAACGAATTTGCCACACAATCGTGTGGTGTTCCTTCGTCCTCCAATGGAATATAGTTTGCTGGATTTACAGTGGTACATCTCTTTATAGTCACATCTGGGTATGTCAGCAGTGTTGAATATGCTAAACATCTTGCCTGTGTTAGTACAAATTTCCCATTCTCTATTAGCTCTATTATCTTATGATGAGTGTAGGTCACCACTGGGTATCCCATAGTTACTGTGGAGGCTTTTTCATACGAAAAATAGACTGCAGCCAATCCCTGATAGCATGGCGGGTATCCTTGAGCTACACTGTCCAGTTTTGTACTATAATATGCTATAGGTTGTTTTCGTCTTCCACTACACAGTTCCTGCATTAGTACTGCTGATGCATAACCACTTTTTCTATCCGCTACATACAAATGAAACGGTTTAGTGTAATCTGGGCTTGCTAGTGCAGGTGCTGTTTGCAGTTCTTTTTTTAATGATTCAAAAGCTACCAGTGCATCCGCACCCCAGGTTAGCCTACTTCTAAGATTTTGCTGTCCTGTTTGCTTCATTAGTTCTCTCGCAGGGGGGTTGTTTTCATAGCATAGTCTTCTATCCAATCTGAACTGAATCCTGTCATTCCTAAAAAGGTCATCATTTGCCCCACTGTTTGTGGTTGTGGCGCTTTACTTATGCCCTCCAACTGACTTGGCAATATTGCTTTAGTCTGATGTGCAATGATTCGTCCCAGGTACTCCACCTGGGGTAAACAGTACTGTAACTTGTCTTTTGATACCTTGTGACCCCCTTCAGCCAGTTTAGTAAGGACCTTAATAGTATCCTGATGGCACTGCTCCAGCGTTGGTGAGCAGATCAATAAGTCATCCACATACTGGATCAATGTGCTGTCTATTCTAAGATCTTAATCCTTGTGGTAGTCGTGTGTACGTGAATTGTTTACCTTGATAGGTGAATGCAAAGAGCTGTCTGCTTTCCTCTGCTAAAGGAATACTGAAAAAGGCAGAACACAAATCAATTACAGTGAAATAATTAGCAGCAGGGGGAACATTAGTCAGCAGAGTATGCGGATTGGGTACTTCTGCCGGCCAATCCTCTACTACTTCATTAACTGCCCTCAAATCATGTACTAATCACCACTTTGCTTTTTTGCCTTCGCTACTGGTAGTATAGGTGTATTACAGCAGCTTAATGTTTCTATTAGCACTCCTGCCTTAAGTAGCCCTTCAATAGTACTTTTAATTCCCAATGTTGCCTCTTGTTTAAGTGGGTACTGCTGTTTTCGTGGAGGTCGGGTTCCTGGTTTTATTTTTATTTGTATTGGATTTGCAGATAGTACTAACCCCACATCTGTGTCATGGCGTGACCACAGTTTTACTGGCACTACTTTTTCCATTTCTGCCATCAGCTCTACCATTTTTGAGTCTAATTTTTCAGCAGGTGAAATAACTACTACCTTAGGCGTTCCTATCATTTGGGTGGCACATAGGATCTTTAGATATGTTCTATCTGGTGATTCCATGATAAGAGGATTCTCTGTCCCTTTCCATTGTACCCTCTCTGCTTTCTTCATCATTTGTCCTAAGTCTTTTTGTTCCCTTTATTGGCTCACATAGATTGTCACATGTGGAACAGATTCTGGTATCTGAAACCATTTGTCTATAAAGTCATTATTCTCTATCTTGAGTGCTGCTCCCTCCTGTCCAACTACTATATATTCTGACGTCAAGGTGATTTCTTGTTGTTTTGTTTCATTCAGCCATTTTTCCTCCAATTCTGGCTTTCTTGTTTCATCATACATTAATGTACAATGATGCTCTGCTCCAGGCACATTTGGATCTCCTAACTGTGCCTTAATATATTTTCCCCACTTGTCTGTTGTGTCATTCACTTCTTTTCCTAGATCTCCCAACCAATATACGTTGGCTTGTGGACATTGGGGTTCAGGTTGTTTTGTCACTGTCATTTGTTTCACCCCTCTGTCATCAATGTAGATCCCTTCTGGAGTGCACCATATCTGTAAGTTCATTTTGCATATAGCGTCTCTTCCCAATAAGTTCACTGGTGTATTTTCTGATATTAGAATTGGGATGTTTACTGCTTTTCCTTTTACTTCTATGTTTACTGGAGCCGTCATTGGAATCAATTGTGTTTGTCCCGAGAATCCTACTGTCTTTACATATTTTCCAGACCGGGGGAGGTGAGAGGCATAACTTGGACTTATACACGTAAAAGTGGCTCCAGTATCTAACATAACCGGTGTTACTTTGCCCTCTATCTTAACCTTCATTATTGGTTCTTGATCAGCATCAGTTGATATCATTGGAAGCTGACCCCTCCCCGTAGGATTCTCTGGGCATCCCTAGTAACCTTGCGGCGGTCCGCGCCATGGATTGACGGGACCCGGGGCCTGCTGCTGCTGCTGAGGGCCCTGCTGCCAGTCGTTGGTATTTGCCTGGTGCGCTTGTGGCCAGGGGTTCATCGGGCATTCTCTTTTTCGGTGTCCCACTTGGTTACACCCCCAACATACATTTGTTGGGCCGTTATCATAATTCTGTCTTCCTCTTCCTCTTCCCCCTTGGTACTGTCGATTCCATCTTCTGTTCATTTGATTGGGGAAATGATATATCACAGCTGGCATGGGCTGTTGCATTATCTGGCTCTGCATAGGTATCGGATTCTGTACACTTGGTACAGGAGCCATTGGTGTTGCCTGGACTGTTGGTACAGGTTGATATATGGGCACAGGCTGTGCGCAGGGAATCATAGGTGTAACTGTCTCACTTGAGGTCATCTGAGCCTGTGCACTGATCGGAGTTTGTAATGCTGTATTTACTGGTGCCATTACAGAGGTTGGTGCATCTTTTCCTTTTAATGCTGCTTGAATTCTTTTCTTGTTTCCTGTTAGTTCTTCCAATTGCAACTGTTCCAGTTTCTAACGTATGTCCTTCTCTTGTTGCTTTAGTTTTTCTTCATTTCGTCTGTGTTGTTCCACTGCATGTGTCACATGAGCACAGAACTCTTTCTGTGTCTTAGTAGTCAACCCCACCACATCTTCCAGCTTGTCCTTTACTGGTATAGGCATAGCCTCTATTATAGCCATTCGGAACACAGCTGTCATCCAGGGATCTTTCTCTGGATCTTTTTCCATTTCCAGCTTCCATCTTTTTAGCTCTCATTCGATATAGGCTTTTGGGTTTTCAGTTGTTCCCAGTGGCTCTCCTTTTATTGATTTCGGGTCTAGGTTGGTGGGAAATTCCTCTCTCAGGGCCTTCCAGATGACATTTCGGCATCTGCTGAATGGTATTTCATCATACTTTGTGTTATCCGCTGCATTTCCCATTTTGGCTTTTTCTAGTATTTCTGCCATTTTGCCTCCTCCAATGCATCTTGCAAGAAGTGCTTTAATGTCTCCCAGGCCCAGCTGACTGCTCGCTCCTCAACATCTCTAATCCACCTTCCTGCTCCTTCATATATGTCAGGAAGGGCTGCCAGTAATCCTTCGAGATCATGGTTGGCCCATGTCACATAGCAGTCATAATTTCCTTTTATCATGATGGGACATTGTGACGACATTGCCCTGTTATGTCGTCTAACTGGTCTTTCCACTTCCTCTTCACCTGGCCATTCTTCATCATCCTCTCCAGCAGATTCCACATCAGTTTTGACCATTCTTCCTGCCATTCTCTGCCATTTTAGCTTAGTCTTTTCTGGCACGTCTTCAAGATAAAGCCGTCCTGTAACCTGTTTCACCTTTCCTTTTGTCCGATATCCCAGGGTGTTTATGTCTGGAGCGATATGCTCTCTTCTTTTTGTCGACCTTCTCATGTTTTCCAACATCTCTTCTTCCTTTCTCATGGAGTCTGATAGTTTCCATGACTTGGCCCTGATGCTGGTCATATCTTCTCTCATTTTCCGCTGCTTTCTCACACCTTCTTTCACTCTTGGTGATATTGTCATGTCGTCATCTGTCTCAAGTTCTATTAGGTTGTCGTCTTCAGATGTACTTTCTTGCTCTTTTTGTTTTCTTTGTCCTTTGTTCTGTTGTTCCACACACCCTTTTATTCCTTCTATTATTGCTTCCTGGCATTGTTTATCCAATTCATCCCTTATTCTTCGTTGGCTTAACATCTCTTGGTGCATTTCTCGACCGGATCCTTCTGGCCCTTCCCATCTTTGACGTGGCGTCCATTGGCCCTTTGTGCTGTCTTGTTCTGATCCCATTGCTTCCCCATTATTGTGGCTCGTGGTCCCTCTCAGTTTGATGTCTGGGTATAGATTTGCTGGTTCTTCTTCTGACTCTATTGGCACTTTCTCAGTGACTTCTATTTCTCCAGCCATGTGTACTTCCCCCTTAAACTCCATCATAGGCATTTGCAAATTCCCTTTCGTCTCCATTGTTGGTGCATAGGGAGGGGGTCTCTCTCCTTTTTCTTCATCCACCTTTTTTCCTTCCCTTTCCTGTTTTATTATTTCTATCCCCTTGGTCTTGAACATATGGAGCATCGTTAGTTCCCTATCTCGTTTCATTATCCTTTTCTGGCTCTTAACTTTTGGTTTATGATTTTTTATCAATGCTTCCATTTCTCTACATATTCCCACATCAAATGTCCCCTCTGCTGGCCACTTTGTGTTCAGCCCCTTCGTTCTTCCTTCCCATTTTCTAGACATCTCTTTTATCACCTCTCTATACATTGGAAACTCCATGCATATCTGATCTATTGGTGTTGGTGCCATTTTACTATCCCTCTATGTTTTCTTTATAATAATTCAGTACCTCTTTAACCCCAGAGCGTTCTATTCTGCTATGCTAATCTTCACCAGGCTGGTCAGACGAGGACCACTAAAAGTATCCGACCCCTGACTTCCCCTGGGCTTTTTCTGGGTTGAGGAATTTCCTTCTTCTTAGATATTTTAATACTGCTACTTTTACTTGCTTTTACTTGTTGGTTCTTCTTCTGGTCTTGGTCCACTCTGATTATTTTTCGTCCAAATAGTGTCACTCCTCAGGGTTATTAAATCACTGCTCCAGGCTCTTTTCACAACACTCCTGACTTGTTGCAATTACCTCTCCTGCCCAGTGCATGAAAGTAAGACATGAGGTTAATTTATTTAACTTCTTTTGCACCCTTCTTAACCAATTGCCAGCCCTCTATGTCGTTATTATTAAACAGGAGGGAACCCAAAAAATCTTATCCTGTCTCTCTGTGCGTGCTCAAAAGCCCTCCCTTTACTGCTCTCTGTTCTGGCTCTATCAGCCCCTCCCCTTTCTCCCTCCCAGCACTCAGTCCCCAGCATACTGTGAGAGAGAGAAAGAGAGAGAGACAATCAACTATTATGCTCATTTACTTTAATCTCACCAGCTACACTATTGATTTTATTTATTATAAGTACTATTTATATATTCATCTTTTGTTTATCATCACTTCTTCTTACAGTTATTTATTATCCTTTGTTTCTTTTCTTTACACTCTTTTGTTATTCTCTTTATTTTTATTTTTATCAACTCATATTTTTCTTATTCTTTTATTTTATTATTTGCTTATGTTCCCTCTTTTATTATTTATATGGTTTCACTTTATTTCTTCTCAAAACCAACTATTTGTTTATTTAAGCTTTATTTTTGCCATTACAGTCTCTTTGTGAATTACAAGATTTTTTTTTTAAAAGTGACTACACATTACTTATTTTTATACATGCACTTGGATACAAAGTCTGATCTGGTTAACATACTTATACATTGCTTCTTTCTTATACACACAGCATAGTTATAAGTGTATAAACTAATACATTAATTCTTCTGACTATTTAATTTTTCTCATGCATTACACTTTCATGTGTGGTTACATATTTATCTAAACATGAACATTACATCATTCTTACTTAAGGATTACATTACTGTAAATGTCTTTATTAATGATACCCTCTAAGTTTTGCATTCTATCTTATTTCATGCATATCTATATTTCTCTATCCCAGCGTGCCCCCTATTGGTTATTTGGCTGTCTCTCATATATGTCCAGCCATGTCTGCCTTATTTCTGCTGGGGGATCCAGGCAAATTCTCACCTCAAACACTCCTACTGTCCCTTCTATTACAGTGGCTGGTACAATCTCCCCTTCATTATTTTCCTTAAATATTACATTCCTGACTCTGTTCAATATCTCTAAGCTCACATTTTTCAAGATTGTCACGCCTTCTCCCACTGGTCTCTCCAGAGTTTCCCAATAATGGGTCACTTCAGTGCTAAGATAAGGGATTTGCACTTGTTTAGCTGACTTTCTTATTTCTATCCCAAAGGTGTCCAGCTGTTCCCCAAATCCTGCCTGGCAGAGTCTTTCTATGCCTGTTATAAAGGTTCCAAGACACAAGTTCTCCATTGTGACTTCCAACCAGTTTACAAAAGGCCATTCTTGTTCTAATTCTGGTAAATTTACTATCTTAGTCAAACCTCTCAACAGTGCCTTCTTTTTGTCTAATGTCAATTGTCTTCTCTGTCCCGTGTAATCTACATACTCTGTTTCCCTCCAAAAATGATCACGTATGCCCTTTGACTCTATCAATGTCTTTTCCAATTCTCTCTCCCATTCTTCAGGTCCCCGTCGATCTTCACATCTCACAAATTTCATGGGTCTCTGCATTTTCTCTTTAGTTTTGTTTACTGCAATGGAAAACATTTTTCCTTCATTCTATTTTCCCAACTCATTCTTACTTTTAGTTTGTGTTATTTTTCTTGTTGCACCTGATTCTCTGCATTATTCTGCGTTTGCACACAACACATCATCAGCACTGTGATCATGCATTTAAATAAGCACATAGACAATGCGGTTAGTAGTATAAAAACACATGCACCAACAACATAGTTAGTTATACACATTATTCATTATCTCAAAACATGCACATAGTTCAACAATTCCCCCGTTTTCTGCACAGTCCGGGTTCCATCAAAAACACTTCAAAAATAGCTAAATCTACCACCTGGAGGACTTTTACGCAAATTTCAACCACCCGAGTTAGGATTTTCACCTGTACAGGATTTTCTCTGCCACTTCTTGGCTAAACCTTGAATAAATGCACCTAACCGGGAATTTTCACGCGTCGTCGCTTCTCGACTCACCTCCAGGCCCAGAGTTGCTTCTCAACTCTTTTTTTAGTCGCTTCTCGACTTTTTAATAACTTTCAGTCGCTTCTCGACTCTTTAAATAACATTCAATCGCTTCTCGACTCTTTAAATAATATTTCTCAAATAATCCCATCCCAAATTATTTGAAATCTGGAACTCGTCTCTATTTTAGCCAATTAGTTCGAATGATTCTATGTCCGGACTGGCAAAAGTCTTAGGGAAGCCACTTACTGGGACTCGCTACCACAGATCACACAAAAACACCTTAAGCAAAGATGTTTACCTCAGTTTCTGGCGCCGGTGTTTCTGTGCGATTCGTGCAAGCCGTCCCACCAGCGACCTCTACCCCCTTGACCTCAAGGCCAGTCCCTTCGTGGTCGCCAAAGATATGTTGTGGAATATCGCGATGATTTTCTCTAAGTCGAAGAATACTCTCAGAGTCTTGAGTTCCAGATGCCAAAGTTGTAGTTTATTGAGAATCAACAAACATGAGTCCAGTCAGCTGTCTGTCCTGACTCTATCCTCTTAAGGTCTCAGTTATATACCTTTGTTATCTTTCTATCTGTTATCTCTGTGCAATGAGGAAGTTACCCTAATCTCTGCCTCATGCCACCAATATGTTTTAATTCTCACTTTAAGTAATTATTGGTGGAAAACTCCCCATCTCTCTATTTTTAAAAAAGACAAAGACATACATTATGCATATGTCTGCAATAACATACATATGTCTGCAAATACATACATACATATTTACTTAAATGCATTAGTATACGGGACTTTTTCACACAATAAGAGACTCTTTTACACATATCATTCTCCTAGTAATGATGTCAATTTGATCACAAGACAAAGATCACATACATCTGTACTTTTTCCCTTAAGATGACCTGGTGACCTTGTTTGAGCATGTGCTGCAACATTAATACATTATCAGTAAGCAAAAGAGAATACAAGAGATATATTTCATAAATGAACGATATATGACATCAAAAATATGATTATTCTACCATATTTCTTCCAAACTCGAGCCATTTCTGCCCCACACTCCACAGCGGGCAGTGCAGTAACCGCCGAAAAAAGAAGAAGAAGCTGAACGTTGCACACGCGGGAGACGTGACCGGTAGCGCCAAGATCCGCCCTACGAAGCAGCTCATTGCATGGCTCACGATTGATTAGACTTTTCACCTCGAGTGGTTAAGGTTAGGATAGCGGATTGAACAAATAAAATTTTTTTTTTATAAATTTTATAGAATACAGGGCTTTTAAAAAGAATTTAATAGTATAAAGGAAATATAATATGTGGGTATACTCCAGTCCAGCGGTGGCCGTAATACAACAACAAGTTGTCAACCGCCAGATAAAAATAGGAGAAGAAGAAGAAGATTGGAGGGCGGGTCTTGGCGCCAATTCGTAATTTCGCTGGGGTTAGAGAAGTGCGTTGGTCACTGCTGCTGCACCTGTTGGCTTTTGCCCCTGCCACGCCGAAGAGGTAAGAATGAAATTCTTTTGACATTATCATAATAATGGAAGGTGGGGATTAGGTAATTAGGTGTCTGTCCAAAAAGTAATTGACAAAGAAACTCCGAACTAGGGCTGCACGATATGAGGAAAAGCTGCGATGTGCGATAACATTGTTTAATATTGCGATGACGATATGACTTGCGATAAATGTGATAGTTAACTATACTGTTCCCATGTCTTAGTGCTTTAATAGGTTCTTTGCTTGATAGGTCAAACGTTTATTACCTGCCTGGTTCAGAATACACGATTTTAGCGCGATTTTGGCACGATCCGTTTGACGTATGGGTGTCGTGGAGATTTGTAATAACGACAACGGGCGTCGGGACGCAAGATTTAATCGTTTCATCTCGTATAGTGTGTCATAGTGGGCGACAACCTACGTCGCGTCTGCGATGCTTCACGACAGAAAGACTATAGCATGTTTAATTCTTTAACGGTCCTCCACGACGGGTTGAATATGTGAGCGAGACGAGAGTGAGTGAGTGAGAGTGCAACAGTGAGTGTGTGTGTGTGCGCCAGTGAGCGTGTGTGTGTGTGTGCGCGAGTGAGTGAGTGAGTGAGCGAGCGAGCACGAGTGAGTGAGCGAGGGACAGTGAGTGTGTGTGTGTGTGTGTGTGTGTGTGTGTGTGTGCGGAGTGAGTGAGCGAGGGACAGTGAGTGTGTGTGTGTGTGTGTGCACGAGTGAGTGAGCGAGGGACAGTGAGTGTGTGTGTGTGTGTGTGCGCGAGTGAGTGAGCGAGGGACAGTGAGTGTGTGTGTGTGTGCGCGAGTGAGTGAGTGAGCGAGCGAGCGCGAGTGAGCG
Organism: Xyrauchen texanus; assembly: GCF_025860055.1. Lineage (NCBI taxonomy): Eukaryota > Metazoa > Chordata > Actinopteri > Cypriniformes > Catostomidae > Xyrauchen > Xyrauchen texanus. The sequence goes on along the minus strand of NC_068313.1, from coordinate 6,788,570 downwards.
AGGGACAGTGAGTGTGTGTGTGTGTGTGTTTGTGTGTCTGTGCGTGCGAGTGAATGTGTGTGTGTGTGACGGCACGCGATGACTGGTCGGAAAGCAACGTGTAGTCTGACATGTTTCTTGTCCATGACACGACAAGATTTTAGGAGTCAAAAACGTGTAATCTGAACATTATTCATCGTGTCAGGCTGTCTGTTGCGATGTGTTCATCACGGGAGTTCATATCGCGATGACGATGAAAATTCGATGTATCGTTCAGCCCTACTCCGAACTGTATTCAGCCCGTCGAAAATGGGATGGTTGGCTAAGTTAGCTAATGTTAACGTTAGCTAATGGCTAATGTTAGGTTCTACATTGCATATCAAACTGGGGGTCCTTGAAATGAAAACAGTTTGAGAACTGGCGATCGGTGGATCTTAATTGGGGAAGCTGAGCTCATATTAATGACCGGACTGGGAGAAACAGGACGGTGTCGCACGCTGAGTTGGTGGCAGCTGCGGCCGGTAGATCTTAATTTGCTAGGGCGGGTTCATGTTACGCTCGGGACTGGAGCTTATGGAACGGGCCGCAATGCACAAAACCCAGTATGCAATACCATTCTGTTTCGTTCCATTCGCTCCAGTCCCGAGCGTAACATGAACTCGCCCTAGCTAATTAAGATCCACCTGTGGTGGCTGCCAACAACTCAGTGTGGAATACCATTCCGTTTCGCCCAGTACGCGAGCAGTACACTTGTGAAATATCTAACTGAAATATTGATTAGCCTACATGTTACCAGATGTTCATTTATTTTATTCATTTTCTTTGACTGTGAAATTCTAGGGTGTGGCAATTCTTGAAAACCATGATTTGATTTGACTTTTGATTTAAAAAAAATAAAGGTCACGATTTAATTAAATTTAAATTTGACTAAGTTGACTGGACTCGCCCTCCTATTTTTGCTCTACAGTAGCTAAATATCTCTGAAATTTCAGATCTGCAAGTTCATAAATATTGTGTCACGAGTCCGTATGTTGTGAGCAGATTTTCTGCCAAAGCTCACCCAAGAATAGGGATGCTATCATGGTTCATGATCTTTAAATTATTTTAATCTTGGTGGTTTTATAGGTTATAAAACTAACAATCAATTAGGAAAATAATTTGATTTGATTTTTGCTCATTTTGATACCATTCTTGCCTCAAAGATATGAAGTGAATTAGGTTAAAATAGTGTCTATTTATATTTATACTTAGCGTTAATGATCTAAAATGTATTTTTTTCATTAACAGGATGGAGAAAAAACAAAGTGCTGGCAAAAAAGAGGCTACGGGTTCCCACTCAGAAAATGAAGGACCTGAACTGCCCTCTCCCAAATGAGCAATCTGGTAAGTATTAACGTAATAGTTTCTGTTACATACGGGGGTAATAATCATAACATTATTGTCCAAATAATGTCTAAAAATACCAGTCTAAATTGTTGTGGCCAAATAGAAATAGAAATTAAACATATTCTCTCTCTCTCTCTCTCTCTCTCTCTCTCTCTCTCTCTCAGGAGATGGTCAGACACAAGTGGATTAATCAGTTTGTCCAATAATGTAAGACAGGAAACAAAGGAGCTGCCTTAAATTCAGGAAGTAGTGGAGCTGTGCGTAGAGCCCATTACTGTATTTCAGTAAATAGTATGTGAGTGACTCGTGGGCCCTGATGAAAATTATTTGCTATTATTTTTGCTTAATGATCAGAATCGTTTACGTTCATCTTTTTACGAGCTCACATGTCACAACATATTGTGATCTTGTTGATCAGCTATTTCCAGTATTGAAATGTTTTATGTTTTTAAAGTATAAAATGATTATAAATATGGCAGATTTTGGTCATAGTACATTTATTTTCATTATTGGTACTGGCCATCATATACATAAAAAGAGTAGACAGCCCCAGTTGTCAAGGCAGCATCTACCCTTCATTTATGTCTATGCCAGTCAGTTCTATGTAGTTATTGGTCAAATCTCTTCTGGGCAATTTGTGTTTACAGAAATGTCATTTCTGGTTCCATGTAATTTTATTATAGCTCTGCCAAAGGGGGGACCATTGGTCCATCACCCTACAGAGGCCATACACCCAGCCCATCACTGTATGACCTCAACACCTCTGGTCCATCACCTGGTGGAGGCCATACACCCAGCCCATCACCGTACAGCCTCAACACCTCTGGTCCATCACCTGGTGGAGGCCATGCACCCAGCCCATCACCGTACAGCCTCAACACCTCTGGTCCATCACCTGGTGGAGGCCATGCAGCCAGCCCATCAGCGTACAGCCTCAACACCATTGGTCCATCACCCTACAGAGGCCATGCACCCAGCCCATCACCGTACAGCCTCAACACCTCTGGTCCATCACCTGGTGGAGGCCATACACCCAGCCCATCACCGTACAGCCTCAACACCTCTGGTCCATCACCTGGTGGAGGCCATACACCCAGCCCATCACTGTATGACCTCAACACCTCTGGTCCATCACCTGGTGGAGGCCATACACCCAGCCCATTACTGTTTCATGCACTTTTTGATCATTTCTTCACTGTTGAGGAGTGTCAAAATGCAGTGCCCTTTGGTCGCCCTGGCAACAACCCCTCAGGAAAGGAAGGAAAGCAGGTCCTTGACTGTAAAAAAGTTGACGGAATCCTAAGTAAGTTTTTTCAAAATTAGGCTCTGTGTGTTTTTAGGCCACGATATTGGGAATGATTATATCCAATCATGACAGTGTAGCAATGATTGATGAAAAGTCTGCGAAACTACTTCTGGCAGACAACTCATGCTGATCAGCTGATCAGTCACATGCCCTCCTCATCCAAATAGGGCGGGCTGTTTAACCCCCCAAGCTTACCTTCTCATCCCTGGCTATGCTTCTGCTGCCGTTGCTACTTCCTGCTCTGCTGCCTTGCTGCTGCATACATCTTGCTGCTGCTGCTGTCACCCATTAGCCCTCCAGGATTTTGCAGGCTTTTTTTGTGATTGTTGCGGGCTAAAATGCCTAATATTGTGGCAGGTTTTCTAAAAAGTTGTGATGAAAGTTGCAATTTTTTTTATAGGTTAAAACTGCAAAGGTAGATAGATTTTTACCTAAAGTGCTCATATTATGCTTTTTGTATTTTTCACTTTCCTTTATTGTGATATACAGGTGCTGGTCATATAATTAGAATATCATCAAAAATTTGATTTATATCAGTAATTCCATTCAAAAAGTGAAACTTGTATAATGTATACATTCATTCCACACAGACTGATATATATCAAGTGTTTTATTTCTTTTAATTTTGATGATTATAACTGACAACTAATGAATTCTCCGCGTATATTTAGTCGTGGCAAAGTGTTTTTTAATTGTCGATTTCTGTTTATGTTTGACAACTATATTGCACATCTTTCAAAACAGTTTACCCCCGCTTTCGTAAAGAACACCTGGGGGGTATTGCACAAAACTAGGATAAGGGATTAAGCTGGGATTTTCCAGTTATCCTGGATGAATTTAGTCTTGACTTGTTTGCACAAAAGCAGAGGCACCTTAGTTACCATGGAGATTTATTCTGTGCAGCTAGCCTGCTCCAGACCAGGCTAACAGCCAGGATTTATTAATCCTGGGGCCTTTTCTGTTCACTCAGCAGTAGTTTTATCTTATTGTTATCAGCCTGTATTAAAATACAATAGGTGCATAATTGATGTTCAGTTAAGCACTATTACTATTTAAAGTTGTGACCAAGCCAAGATGCACATACTAGACTTGGACAAGCCTCGCTTTTTCAGTTATCCTGGATTTGTTAAATTCTACTTTTGTGCAATAGCCCCCTGGATACTGTTTTTCACCGCCTTTTGCTGTTATTTTTGTAGGCAAATGTGAGACATTGGTAGCACACATACATGTCTGCGGCGTCTTCTGAACAAAACAAGTGACTTTGCTAACGTATGACAACGCCCTTTGCAGGAGACCGCAATGATTGGTCAAAGTTGCAGAAACGTTGCGGTGATTGGTCCAAATTGCAAATCGCACTGAATTCACAGGGATTTGTTGAATTTGCGTTAATAGTTGCGATCGCGACATCGCGAAATCCTGGAGGGACTGATTAGGTTTTGCAAACCCACCTCCTCCCCAGCATCCACCTTTGAGCTCTGTCTTCATGATCCCCTGCAGGAGGTCTGCTTCATTCCCTGTAATGTCTTGCAAAGCAGATCATTCAGGGAACAAATTACTGAGTCAGAGCCTGATGCCCAACCTGCTGCATCCATGCTCAAGGATACTGTGCTTCAGCTTGCAATGCTTATAAATTATTTGTTCTAATTTCAGAGTTGTCTGACTAAACTGTCAGAATAGAAGTTTAAAACCAGAAATGAAGTTTTATCCAGTATCACTTTATAGCACCTTTAAGGATAACACTGTTGTTTTATTTATATTCATGATTGGCCAAAAAATCTTACTTGCTGATTTGCAATTCTTTGAACTGAAATGGACGTCTCACTGTGTTATTTCCTTTTAACCTGAAGTGCAGTTGTATATGGTCTATGTGGTAATTTTTTTTGTCAAATTACTCATGACAGATTTTAATGCTCTTGTCTTACAGCTTATATCCTGAGATGTGCAACTCTACCGGACTGGGAACCAATTGAGGAGGCCAAGCTCAAGAAAGCCTTTGTGAACAAATGTAGGGCCAGAGCAGGCTCCAAGGAGTAGGCCACTGATATAGCCTGTCCTATGTGGACCGCTATCTCTCTCTCTCTACCCCTTCTTTTATTTTTCTTATTCGTTTTCATGGTAATATGTTAATATAGTTAGTAGTAGTAGGCAACGGGACTGCCAGACCGGTAATGACCATGGCAAATTCACATACGGTAGTCTACTGCCGGCAACGGCACCGATCGGGTCAGAATGAACACCATCAACGACAACAACTCCTATTGGCTGCTCCCATTCACCTCTGGTTCAACCTCAGAGTTGGTACATTCCCTTTCTGGTTGTTGATATTTGTAAATTTGTCTTGGTGTTTGTAAAAGTGTGTTCTTGGTAATTTGTTTTCTGAAATTTAAATTTGTTTCGGGACTTGTAAATGTGTTATGGTAATGTCATTTGTTTTATGATATGTAAAAATGTTTTCTAAAATTTAAATTGGTCTCAAGCTCTGTAAAAGTGTTTCAGATTTTGTAATGTTAGTTTGCACCTCCAGGCCACCGTACTTTTCATGTGTGTGTGAGCCAAACATTATTGTTCCATGTGCTAGTCAGTGTTTTATTTTTACAATCTGGAAGTGTTGTACTGTACTGTACTAGTGATGTCCCCACACTCTAGCACCTACATCTGAGGAGTGAGCTGAGTTGGTACAAGTGTGCCTTACTATAGTTAGCATTCTAACCAAACCCTGTTATCTTTTCATGTTGGTTTTGCACCTCCAGGCCACCATACATTTCATGTGTGAGCCTAACATTGTTGTTCCACGTATCCCACGTTCCACTTGCTGGTCAGTGTTTTTTGTCTTGAAGTGTTGTACTGGTGTTACACAAATACAGTTTTCAACTGTTCAATATTGAGTATTGTTTTTACAGTTATTTCTAATTAATAAAGATAATTAATCTTTAAATTGCATTCTCAATTTGTTCTTGTATTTATCAAATATACCTCAGATATCATTCTCATATATAGCTTCAGTAAGACATTAAAGAGAAATAATCAAAGAGATGGAAGAGACGTTGGACACACAATAATAAGATCTCTTTTAAGGCTCATAATTCTCAGATTTGTCTCATAAAAGTCTCAGATTCATCTCATGTTATTCTCTTTAATTCTCCTTCAAATAACCAAGACATAATTGAGATCAGGTGTATACAATTATGAGATCTCCGCTGTTTATCCCACTTCTCAAGTATTGCTCAAATGGTTTTCTCAATTTAACCTCCTTTGTCTTACTGGTGTCTTGTCTCTTTTTAGCTTATGTCTTGCTCCTAAGGGACCCTTAGGAGAAGTAACTCAGAAACAAATGATCACAGAATGATATGAATATGAGAAGCTCAAACTGATCTCAAGAGATGAGATTGAACAACAGATGAGCAACACATTTTTCCTATGGGTTTACCTTTTGCAGGTAAGGGATTCATTTGCAATTATGACCTGTACAAACATTTAAGTAAGTGTTAAAGTCCCTGTAAAGGCAATAAAAAAAAAAATCTTAAAAAAGGGGATAAAAATTGCTAAAACACATTACAAAGACTACTGTGGAGTACTGAATAGCCTACGTGCACAAGCGTAGTGACAAACTTCCGCTGTCGCCACAAGTCGGCATATCTTTTTACGGTTTACTTGCGCGTCGCCCAAAATGTCTGTTTTTACTCGATGTCTCCATGATCTTCCGAAAATTTGCGTCAGCGATGTTCATCGCATTGTTGATGCCTGGTCCCCTGCTCTGACAAGCAAGAGGGACAAGGGCTTTAAACTCTACATATCGAGTTATCTGCACAACTACAAGGGTAAGTATTTTAATATAATGTGGTGTGCCGGCAGATAGCGGCTAAGCTAGTTCGCCACGTGTTCATTTTTAATGTAACGTTAGTATAGAAGCTTGTTTTAAAGCAGACTGTTTGTTAATTTTTGTGATAATTGTAATATCAATTATATTAACTTGCTCTCCTCTCAGTTTCTAATAAAGATCAGGGCACAGGTGAAGTCACTGTCAGGGCATTGTGTTACAGGTCCATGAGGAAAACGGAGAAACCTCACAGTTTGAGTGTATGGTGAAGCTAGAATTGATAAGACTGCAGTTATAGGCTTGTTACTTTAATAGCCCGATGTTCCTGGGGACTCGGCTAAGGTTATTCATGTTTAATGTAACTCAAATGAAAACAGTTATTGTAGGCAGGTAAGTTTCCCTAGCTGTCCCCTCCGGGTAAAATGAGTTCTTATTCAAGTTTTCAACTCAGTCATTCGTTTAAGATGCAATCTTGTGTTATAAGTATTAGGCTATCATGATTATACAGTGAGCAAGCTATATAAATAAGTATTTAATATAATAAAAGTGTAGAGAAACAACCTAGGGTGTAAGGTAAGGCTGAATATTGTAGATTTATTACAATATGTTGCATGTTTGAATTAAAATACCTGTGGATATGCAACTTCTCACTCATGAAAGTTTTATGTTATTCAAAGGAGCACACTCTCTACAAAGGCCTGACTGGAGATTTGCCTGATCTATCCGTCCTTCAGGTGAGTAGGGATATAACAATAGCAAATTTCACTGTACAGTATGATATATCAACCAAAATCTGTATACTAATATTTCATTATTTTCTTTTTCCTCCCCTTTTACAAACAAATATTCTGCTTCAAAGAAAAAAAATGAAATTGATGTTATCATAAGGGTTCTTCATTATGAACTTGTATGCCATGCATAACATACTATGGATAGAAATTACAGGGAAAGTTACTGGTATGATAATTGTGGTTATATTATATTACTATTATATTTAGTGTATTGCTGTGGAATAATTAATGCTTCTCAACAACTTCTCTGGTGATGTAATGTGGAAAAATGAAGGCCTCTTTTACACTTCTTTTGTTGGGGGTAGCTACATCTGTTTCCTGTTCCAAAGATGTTCTAAGGATTGTGTTTTTGTCTCTTTTCTCACGTTTCACACTACCTCGAATGTATGTCACCCCCATATAAGGTAAATAACTATTTCATTGGTGGGGGTCCAGTGGAATGTGGTTTTCTGGACCATATAACAGAATGCTGAGACAATAAATGTCGAAGAAAGGATTTGATACCATTCGTGTCTGTCAGTTCTTCCCTCAGCTGAGCCGTATCGAGACGGGGATTGCAGCTCAACAAAAAAATTAAATACATTGGATGACAAAATTATCTAACAGTTTGGGGGCTCGTCCGGGATTTCTCCAGACAGGTAAGACTGATTTAAGTATCAGGTATTCCTATCTGATGAGAGATTGAATAAAACTTAGTTTAATTTGGCTATATATTTTCTCCGTTAATAACTCTGCTCGGGGGCCTCTTCTGAGAGACGAATTTGCCCTATTATGAAATAGGTTTTGCTCTATTATATTATAGGGAAAACCCCACAACCGCAGCAGCAGTTTAAGGATATCCTTATTCTGGTATGAATAAAAAGAGGACGGGAATTGTCCTAAGGAAAAGACGGAACAAATTTGATCTGCATTATTGATCTGCAGGGACCGTGTCGATCGGGAAATTGTTTGTATTATTATTATTATTATTATTATTATTATTATTATTATTATTAGAAGGGTGACATTGTGGGACAGGAAATAAGCCGCCCGTTATTGAAGTAAACTCCAAAATAATGGATGTTTTGCAATAAATATGATTATAATACTGAGCCATATTTCAGCAATGTGGCTGGGTGGTCAGAGAAAGGAGAAAGGAAAAAGGAAGAAAAATAAAAGGAAAAACTTAATTAGATCAATTCATGAGTAAATTAAAATATATGGTAAAAGGGTGAAAGGACCCTCAGTGAGATTATAAATACATAAAAGAGTCATACGAGGTGTGAAAGAAAATAAAACTATTCTGGGACATAGGTCCTGAACAACAAGAGACTAATCAAATGCACGCAGCGGTCTCTGTTTCAGAACAAGCCGTCTAAATATGATATTGTCGTGAACAAAGCTTTAACCCCTAGCTCCCAACGACACCGTGCGCACTGTTGTATCACGGATGTATTCGATTCAGAGTCAAAGAAAAATACGAGTAAAGATACAACAGCTGCATTTCCTTTAATCAAGTGCCCAAACGGATATAAAATGGTTTCAATAACATTGTCAGAGACGCTGACTAAATGCAAAGAATTACCATATAAAAACTGCATACCTTTATCATCGAAACTGCCGCATTTAAAAAGATAATTTACAGCGCATTGCTATGAGGGCTCTATTACGGGACGTACTCTGAACTGTGGGAATGAATGGCATTCCTGTGAAGTGTAATATGACACCAAAATGAACCTTAACATCTCCAGATAACACAAACTTGTTTAAAAGGCATGATCTGACTCGTCTGTGATCCGATGCATAAAATTGGAAAAAAAACTTTTGATTCTAACTCAGTACAATTACTGTTTCCCTCAGTATATTTTCAGTCTGTGTATAAAGGACATTACGGAGAAGTTTGCAGCTCAACGTCTGACAACACTTCTGCTGCGAAACAGGAAATGCTCAACGTCGACCCAGCACTATGGGCCGCCTACAAAGATGAGGCGGGCTTTATTGACGTAAGACCATATGTTGCCAAACTGTCTTTAACTTACCAGTATAGCCTACTGCAAACAGTATCCACTTTCCAAAGAAAAGAACAAGGCATTGGATAGCAATGCCTGTAACAAGGTATTTTGAAACACATTCACTCATCACAAAAATCACCAATTAATCCTATGAAGAAAGCTAATAATACATGGCGATTAACACAATATTTGAAAATGAATACCATTGTCACCAGTGGTGCCGGATGTGTGCACTACTATTAACTAAATTCCAGCAGACCACACTCATTTTACTATTATTAATTTGTGTTAATTCAGTGTCAGTTATGCCAATTACACAGCCGCCGTTCACATTTCACATATGGAGGCCAATAGTAACAGAATTTAGAGACTCGCCTGCTGTGTTCTCTGCTGTAGTGCTTTGAAGGACACCAAGCTGCCATATGTCTATTGCAATATGCTGACGACATCCTGCTTTCTGGCCCGGAAATCAAGTCATGCACAACCGCTTCAACTACTGTGTGCAATGTATTAGCGAAGGCTGGCTTCAAGACATCAAATGGAAAGATGCAATGGGTGAAACTGAATTATCAATCTGGGTCATGAACTACAGAAAGGAACAGTATGTCTCTCCACAGAGTGAAGAAGATTAATACCTTCCAACACCCTAAAACAAAGGCTAAAATGCCAAGCCTATTGGGTTTAGTGAACTATTGTCAAGCATGGGTGCCAAACTGCTCGTTATATGACAAAATCCTGAAAGAAGCAACACTCTCAAGAGCTGAGGAACCTATCAAATGGACTGCTGAAATGAACATTACTACCAAATCATGATGAACCCTTTCATCTGAACGCGCACGAGGCGAAAGGCACAGCAGCAGCGATCCTCGCTCAGTCCCATGGCGGAACATATAGACCAGTGGCGTACTTGTCAAAAATTTTAGAGACAGTCGTCAAAGGTATCCCTGCATGTTTGTGAGCAGTGACTGCTGAGGCATTGATGGTTCAACATGCAGAACGCATTGAACTCTCACATCCATTAGTTGTGAACACCTCTCACCAGGTAGGAACAATCATGCACAACATTACCACATGACAGCACAACATTGATCGGGGTATGAAGTTATTTTATTGGCTACTGCTAATCAGACCATTAAACCAACCTCCGATGTACACACCACGACTTTATCATTACAAATTACTAACTCAAAGTGAATTTTCTAACGACACACATGATTGCTTTGATCGCCTAAAAACATCTACTTTATACAGGCCGGATGTTTCATCATCCACCCTGGAGGAGGGGAACCATTGGTACGTTGATGGGTCCTGTTTGGGTAAGCTGTAACGGAACTTCCGAATCGAATTATTGAAGCTTATTCACCCATATAAGCTGCACAAGCCGCTGAGTTGTTTGCGTTGATCAGAGCATGCCATTTGGCTAAAGGTAAATCAATAGATATCTACACAGACTCGAAGTATGCTGATGAGGTAGCAAAGTGGGCTGCAAGGGAAGTTATGGTAAGCCCAGATCTGAATCGAGCTGAAGATATTTTCCATGATATAATCAATACTGGTAACAGACAATGACATTAAATTGTTACAGGTAAATCCATCTGAATCTGACAACATTGGGCCTCAAATTAAGTGAATTCAAACTTATTGCATAAATGGCTTACAAAATGCAGTAAAATGTATGTCTTGTGTTTTAATATGCGCACGGAACAACAGACACAAGCCTACGAAGCACAACTCATTACCACACTCGGAACTGCCATTCTAAACGGACAGAAGCTTTCCTGTGTGTGAGGTAAAATTATAAAATGGTGAAAATTTGGCAAAATAAATAATACAGAGATTCGGCTGACTGAGCTCAGAATGTCACCGTCCTCTGTTGTTAATCTTTCCATTTGAAATACTAATGGGTAAGCCTTTCCTGACCCCTTGGGGTCAAAGGACGCGCTAGCTTTCTCTCCACAGGTGACAAGGAGGTGGTGACTGCAGAATATGTGGATTCCCTCATTAAAATATTAAATGGCATAAATGATGATATCTCTCTCCCTCTGCCTGCAGAAAGCCTTACTCATTTGTTCCGAATCAGCAGGTTCTGGTGAAGTGTCTGAAACCAACACTGTTAGGTGAACCAAAGTGGGCCCAAACTACTGAACTGCTGTGACCAGAACGGGGGTGCTGACTGACCTTCAACCACAGTGGATCCACGCAAGCCGCGTGAAGCTTGCTCCAGAGGAGGGCCTTACTGATTCAAGGTGAACGGTGAAAGCACTGGAGGAGCTGAACACGCAGCGCCAGTGCCCAACCGGGAATCTGTGAATTAGGAGGACCTGAGGAGGGACCCGGAACAGTCAACATGAAGACATTCCTACTGACACTCTGCATATGGCAGGTGTTCGTGCTTGCCTATGCCCGTTCAGTATCAACACAACAGCAAGGAGTCACAAGTGTAATTCCAATTCCTAGAAATAATGTATGATGGTTTATGTTTTATGGTAATGTTACAGGAAGATGTTTCTGTTATGAAGGTACGGGTGAACACCCGGAAACGAAGGTACATAGAATGTGATGCCTCAAGTGACCCTGAAGTATATCTAGACAGTGTTGGACAGCCAAGAGGCATTAAATGTTTGGATTAACTCTTGGCTAAAGATGGAGGAGGAATATGTAAAATGTTTGGAGACAAATGCTATACATACATCCTGGGTCACATTGATGATGATGGTGAATTCATGAAGGTATGAAAGGAAATGGATAAGTTGAATAAAGAATTAGCTGCTGATAACATCAGGGAATATGGGGAAATTTTCAATGTGTTTGGGTGATTTGCACCCTGGATGTCTTCCATTATATCGATTTCCATATGCATTCTACTTATGTTATTATTTGGCCCATGTTTGCTACAATTACTAATGCAAAAGATGAATGTAATGATAAACGGGCATAATATCGCCATGGTCCATTATGTGTGTATACCTGACACTGAAGTTGGTTGAGAAGGCTATGTGATCCTTTCAGGATCAAAGTGGGCATTGTGGAATAATTAATGCTTCTCAACAACTTCTCTTGTGATGTAATGTGGAATAATGAAGGCCTCTTTTACACTTCTTTTGTTGGGGGTAGCTACAACTGTTTCCTGTTCCAAAGATGTTCTAAGGAATGTGTTTTTGTCTCTGTTCTCACGTTTCACACTACCTCGAATGTATGTCACCCCCATATAAGGTAAATAACTATTTCATTGGTGGGTGTCCAGTGGAATGTGGTTTTCTGGACCATATAACAGAATGCTGAGACAATAAACGTCGAAGAAAGGATTTGATACCATTCGTGTCTGTCAGTTCTTCCCTCAGCTGAGCCGTATCGAGACGGGGATTGCAGATCAACAAATAAATTAAATACATTGGATGACAAAATTATCTAACAATTGCTAATCAATATATTGTTACTTCCCATGTGACAGCGGCTCACTTATAGAGCAGGTGAAGCAAGTTGGGACAATGTTGAAGACGTTTGCTCGCACTGGGCAATCAGGTACAACTTGCAAACAACACCTGTGGTTTTTGGTTTAATTCCCACTGGGGCCACCTGTACATGTAGTAGACCTAGATATAAATGTCAGAGTTTAGTAGTTGAAGGACCAGGACTGACTACTTTATTCTTTTATTCTGGGAACACATGTAGGTGCAGATCAGACCCTAATGCTGCGACGTCTTGGAGAGTTTGGCGATGTTGTGCGTAGCATGGACAACAAAATGGACGCTATGCTGCAACATTTCAGTGCCAATGTGTCTGTTGGAGAGTTATCCCTGCCAGGGGATCTGTTACTCCCCCCTAGACACCCAGGAAGATTTGGCGTTGCTTGACAACAGTTTGAGGCAGGATAAAGTGCTCCAGCAACGATTTGTAAGTGTGCCGATTTCGTTTATTACGCCATAGGGTAATCTAAAAAGTAAAATTAAGATTGTACACTGCATATTCTACAGTCTGAATCCACAGCCTGTCACATTTTTAATTTATGAGAAGCTTACATTTATGAGAAGCTTCAGAGAAATGTAATTTGTAACACTTTTTTTTTGTATTTTCAGCTTCGGTTTTTGGCAATCAAATGTGGGAAGGACCTAAAGACAACCGTGTGGCGAATGCTTCAGAGTATCTTCTCTAATCACCTTTCCATCAATACAACCTGGACTGGTGTAGGGGATAAAGCATGTTTTAGAGACATGTTCCTGAAGACCATTGTTCAAAGTAAGTTGGATATTTTTTTTTATATTTAAGTAGATGTGTATGACCTTATGCCATTCAAATGGAATGACAGATCTTTATTTTCTACAGGAGCCATCTGGAAGAACCCGGCAACCCAGGATGCCACTGATGAGGCGATCCAGGTTAACGTTACGCGTTACCTGAAAGGAGCATCTGAACGTGAAGGTGGAAAAAGGTGCCGCACAGCTTAGAGGGACCCACAGCCGACCCCTTAAACCTAGGCTGACTACTGACACCCCAGCATCACTGACAACTGGAACCCTTTCTTTATCCTGCAGTCAGTAACATCAAGACCCCTAAAAAATCCTGCTAAAAGTGTCAGACTACACTCACCCAATCCACACTGTTCACTGTGGAAATTGCTGTTTTTGTTTTTCGTTTTTTTTTTTTCTCTCATGACCCTGCTTTGAGGGCAGCTCCTTGGATGAATATGGGATGGTTTGTCCTTTTATACCTGTTATCCTGCACATTCTTTGATACCAAAGATCCCAATTATTTAATATACAATTTGCTGCTTATTTCATTGTTACAGTGCTTAACTATTCTATTTTCAAATATAGCTTGTACATCCTAGATTATATATCTAATACTTGATATCTGCACATTATCTGGTATAAAAAATTCTACTTACCGTGACATTAGTATTGGCTTATTTCATTCCGTCAGTGCTTAATGATTCTATTATAGTTTGTAAATCCTATTTCATACCTCTGATACTTGATATTGCACATTAACTAGCACCAAAAATTCTACTTTCATTCCGTCACAATGCTTAACCTTTATTCTATTGTTAAATATAGCTTGTAAATCCTTGTGCCACAGGTCAGCATTGCAGTTATAATGGTATATTCTACTCCAGAGCTTTACTCTAAATTATTACCACTTATCCTATTGTTAGAAATGACTTGTAAATATGATGTTATACCTCAATTTATTTGGTATCCTGCACTTTATTTGGTACCAAATATCCTCATTGCTTATGTTTACTGGTAATTCTTTTCATCCCAGAGCTGACCTCTTTATATTATTAAAAATGATTGTAAGTGTTACAATAGTGTTTTTTATTTTTTTTATTTAATTTTTTTACCAAAATTGAATTGGAAACCTGCATGTTCTTTAGTGTGTGTGTGTGTGTGTATGTATATAATGTTTGTATTTTTCTGTTATTTATATTTCAGTGATCTGACATCTTGTTTCAATGACAGTTACTGTACTTTGAAATGTGGAATTAAAATGCCAAATGGAAATTTGTCTGGTTTGATCAATCATTATTCTTGATAAACTGCATGCTATAAATATTTAAAAAAAAAAATATATCACAATAAGCGGCGGCAGATCGCTCGAAAATAGCGTTTGCCTCCGACGCCCCGCGGAAGGTCCGCCTTCGATATAACGGCGGCGGAACGGCGGATGGCCAGCGGGCCGGCCGCGGAACGAAGGCGGTAGGAAGGCGGCTGCCGCTTTTAAAAAGCGGCTGCCGCAGGTGGTGCGCCGGCAAACGTGTTTGCAATAACGCCATTCTGCCGCTTCTACTGCCTCCGGAGCACCACCAGCGGCCCACCGACTCATTGCTATCTGGGTTTTTGTCCTCTTAGAGTAAACGCATTTTATTGTTTCTGGTTTTTGTATTTTTCCCTTACCCTGGCAAATTAGTTGTATTCGTGTATCTTTGTCTTTTTTGTTTTGTTTTTTTCCATGTTTATCTGTATTGCTTTTATGCTTTATGATATCTAATAAAAAATTTTAAAAAAGAGTTGGAAAAAAAAACTCGAGAATCGCTTCAGTTTGATTTGTCAGTGAGTCGAACACGAGAATCGCTTCAGTTTGATTTGTCAGTGAGTTGAACACGAGAATCGCTTCAGTTTGATTTGTCAGTGAGTTGAACTCAAGAGGGGGGGGGCAAGATGGCGTCTGAGTAGCATACCTGTGCCGAAGCTCTGCATTCGTTATATTATTGACAAAATACTTAATAAGTAAAAGGGCATAATGTAATAATTTATTTACTGATTTGAGAAAGTCTTTGTTCGTTCTTTCGTTTTTCTAACTTTTTAACGAGCGCGATGGAAGAAGATAAGCCTACTCGGGGTGCCATGCATTCATACGCAAGGAAAGGTGAATGACGCTAAGAATGCATCAGGATGTAAAGTTTCCCTACCGAGAAGATGTCCGGAAAATTCTAATCGACCTATTCGGCAAAGTTTCTCCGGAGATCGCAGACCAGCTCGTCTACAGGCTCGACATCGGCCACAGACTGGGCCCGCGCTCTGAAGGAGCTCGCGCAAGCCGTCGCATCATCGTGTAGTTTCTGTCACGCAATGTTCGAGATAAAATCTGGAGGGATGTCAGAACTGCGGCCATTCTCAAAGAGAGGAAAATCAGAATTTTTGAAGACTTAACGTAAAGCACCAAAGACGCCAGGAACAAACTTTGGCCACTTGTGGAACGAGCAAGAAAGGAGGGGAAGAGAGCGGGCTTCAGTGGGCCGTTTGCATATGTTGACGGTAAAAATATTTCTGCAAATGATCAGCCAGGCTGAATGATGCTGTGGCATCCTTGTCGAAGTTTCAGCACACCACTCTGTGGTACTCTCGGGTGGGCACGAACAGCTTCAGAATTATATAAATATTTTTTTTCTTCTTCAGACAGAATGGATAGACTTTTTGTAGTACTTAGTGTTGCTCATTTGATCTTAATGCACATGCTGGATCTTTAACGCAATTGTTTTATTTTATTTGGAATTTTTACTTTTGAATCCATACCTCTCTATCAATGAGAGTGCTCATTCTGAAGAAGTAAGGTACCAAAAACTTGATGACTGAAAGAGGAACGAAAGTGAGATAGAACAGACAAAAGGGTTAAAAGAAACGAAACGAAAAAGACTTTTACTCATGCCCTAGTACTCGTTACTGCTGGTTCTCTATAATGCTGCAGAGTCAGGCGAACTACTGCATTTTTTTTTATTATTATTCTAGTTCTTTATGTTCTAATTGGTATCCTGTTTCATACCTAGTTCTTCAAGTATTATATACGCTTGTTCAATTTTTTTTATGTCTTTGTCTTTATTTTCTTTAAATGCCAGGGGTTTGAAAAACAATATCAAAAGGAAGGCTTTATTTTTATTTTCTAAGAGGCACAAAGTAGATTTCTGTTTTTTCCAGGAAAGTCACTCTGCTTCAAAAGATGCCAAATTTTGGAGGTCACAGTGGGGCAATGATATTTGGTTGTCACATGGGTCAGAACATTCTGCTGGAATAGGGATTATGAGGTATAATTTTAATGGTAACATTTTGGAAACCAGTTTTGATCCTTCAGGACACTTCTTGCTAATGGTGGTTGTTGTCAATCATTTTATATTGATTATTGTCAATATCTATGGTTACAACTCTGTTACAGAAAACTGTGCTTTCTTTAACACCCTAGATCAAAAACTTTCATATGCTTTAGGCAAATATCCTTCTGCTTTTCTGATTTTAGGTGGTGATTTTAACATAGCAATGAATAACATGCTAGATAGGCACCCTCCAATAAAAGCAGTTTCCCCAAACTCAAATCTTGTAGGATATCTTATGGATAAATTTGATTTAGTTGACATTTGGAGAGAAATGTATCCAGGTGTAATACAGTACACCTGGAGTAACAAAGACCGTTCAAGGCAGTCCAGAATTGATTATTGGTTGATATCTAAAACATTAAGAGCAATAATATCTCTATTAATATTAGTAACAGCCCACTGACTGACCATAATGCCATTTACATTTTAGTTAAGTTATTGCAAAATATCGCAATTAATGCCTGCAAACCATCGTTCTGGAATTTAAATAGCTCCCTCCTTAAATATGAAAGGGCCAAACAACAGATTATTAAGCTAATTCAAATATACTGGGAAAGAGCTAAATCACAAAAAGCTTATGGACGTAACTGGGAGCTTTTAAAATATGAATTAGGGAAATTCTTAAGAAAATTTGGAAGTAATATAGCAAAGCAAAATAGACTAATAGAGGATGAAGTTCTTTTCACAACTATCTGCTATATCATTTAAGGAACCATTAACAGATATTCAAAGCATTGAATATTCCAAACTACAAAGTAAATTAGATGACCTCTATAGATCCAAAGCTAAAGGAGCCTATATTAGATCCAGGAAAAAATGGCTGGAAGAAGGAGAGCAAAATTCAGCCTATTTTTTTAGGTTGGAAAGATCCAATGCTATGAATGTTTCTGTTGATCGCCTCCGTACAAATGATAGTGTTATCGAGAATCCTAGGGAAATAGCTTCTTTTTGCTCCAAATTTTATAATAACTTAAGTTATTCCTTTAGAAGATAAAGAAGCTTGTGATAATGTTATATCCCAATCAGAAATTCTACAGGCTATTAAGAGTTTAAAAAATAACAAAAGTCCCAGCTGTGATGGTTTAACCTCTGAGTTATACAAGATGTTCGCAGAGAGCTTATCCCCTTTCTTACTAAAACTTTTTGAGGAAAGTTTGGAATCGGAAGCAATTCCACCAATGATGGCTCAAGGGGTCATCACTTTGATACCAAAACCCAATAAAGATAAAGAATGTTTAGAAAATTGGAGACCGATAACCCTCTTGAATAATGATTACAAAATTCTAGCATTCATTTTAGCAAAAAGAATTAAAGCTGTCCTTAATTGTATTATCGATGCATCACAATCAGGTTTTATGGGAAAACGTCACATTACGAATAATATAAGATTATTCCTAGATATGTTAGATTATGAGGATCTCATCCCTAATGATAGTTATTTGCTTTTTCTAGACTTCTACAAAGCCTTTGACTCACTTGAGCATAATTTCATATTTCAAGCCCTTACCAAATTTGGGTTTGGAGATTCTTTTTGTAGAGCCATTAGGACATTGTATAGAAATAATAATAGTGTTATTAAATTAAAATTCGGAACCTCACCAAGATTCGATTTGTCACGTGGAGTAAGACAAGGCTGTCCTATATCTCCATATTTATTCTTGCTTGCCTCACAATTTTTAGCTATACATATTTCCAGTAGTAATTTACAAGGTATTACAATTGGCGATAGACAAATTATTATTAGCCAGCTGGCTGATGACACCACTTTGTTTTTGAATGATGCCTCTCAAATCCCTTTAGCTTTAAGACTGATTGATTCCTTTTCCAGAGCTTCTGGTCTGTATCTAAATATTAACAAATGTGAGTTAATGTCAATTAAAAGCTGTAATGTTCCCTCTATATGCAATATCCCTGTAAAACAGGGGTGTCAAACTCAGTTCCTGGAGGGCCACAGCCCTGCAGAGTTTAGTTCCAGCCCTGCTCCAAACTGCCTTCTTGTAATCTTTAAGCACTCCTGAAGACCTTGATTAGCTGCTTCAGGTGTGTTTAATTAGGGTTGGAGCTAAACTCTTGTGGACTGTGGCCCTCCAGGAACCGAGTTTGACACCCCTTTACAGTGTAAAAGATCAAGTTACATACTTAGGAATTGTAATTAATAAAGACCAAAAAACAAGATGTCAACTAAATTTCGATCCTCTTATAATGAAAACCCAAAGGAAACTCAATTCTTGGCTGCAGAGAGACTTGTCGATAAGAGGAAGAGTTTTACTCTCTAAAGCTGAAGGAT
The DNA here is from genome assembly GCF_025860055.1 of Xyrauchen texanus. Lineage (NCBI taxonomy): Eukaryota > Metazoa > Chordata > Actinopteri > Cypriniformes > Catostomidae > Xyrauchen > Xyrauchen texanus. Next base: position 6,769,428 of record NC_068313.1, on the reverse strand, counting down.
TGTCGAGACTAACGTATGCGGCTCTCTCCTTGGAGGTTGATAAAGGGACATTAAAAAAGGTTGATAGCATGTTAAATAATTTTGTTTGGAAAATAAAACCCACTTCATTAGAAAATCAGTACTGATGAATCCATTAAAATGGGGGATTGGAGTTTATAGAAAAAAAAACTTTTAAAATCAATTGGCTTAAAACTTCCCTTAATAATCCCTCTTCACTTTGGAATATTATACCTAATTATATTTTCTGAATGTTATCCCTAATTTATGAATTTTCTCCTACTTTGTAACTATAATGTTACAAAGATCCCTATCAAACTCTCTAATTTTCATAAGCAGATGCTCTTGGCATGGTCCCTAATATACAAACACAACTTTTCCCCACACAGATATTACTTATGGAACAATAAGGATATTCTCTACAAGAATAAATCTCTTTTTTTTGACAACTGGTTCAAAAATGATCTTTTAGTTGGTCAGCTTTTTAATTCACAGGGTAGACTTTACAACTATTTAGATTTTTTACAGAAATGTAAAGTTCCTATAACTGTTAATGAATATGCAATTCTTTTCAATGCAATTCCCTCTGGAGTGTCTTTTCTGTTGCAATGTTCTACATTTCCATAGCCATATACTTACTCTTTGAACCTAACTGACACAATGATCGGAAATGTATGCTTTTCTGTAGAGCAACAAAAACATAATTATAAAATCAGAGCTCTCTTTCAGAAATAGATAATGACAATTCCTTATGTAATACCATACTGGAATAATATTGTAGAGAATTTACCATGGGAAAAAGTTTGGTCTTTGTCTAATAAGTATCTGCTTACCAATAAAGTAAAAGAAATAACATTTAAATTAATTCACAAATGTTACCCAACCAAAATCTTTCTTAGGAGATATAAGTCAGACATTGAATTGAATTGCTGTTTCTGTCACGCTCCTGAGGAAGATGTCATTCACTTGTTTTGGCAATGTACCCACACAGTGACATTTTGATCAGATTTGTTAATGTTTATCCAATCTTATTTTGTAAGTGACTTTTCTTTCTGCTTTAAAGATGTTTTCTTTGGTTTCTTTGACTACTCAAAAGAGAAAACAGGACAATATTACATCATTAATTTGTGTTCTCTTACGAGAGGTTCTCTCGTATTGCGTAAGCTAGCTTACGCTACGGGAAAGATTCATCTTTTCTGAGATATTGAAGCCAAAAAATTATCCTTAATTTTGTATCATTTGTCAACGCAGTGCAGCAACTGCTGCAGACTATAGACGATTGGTTGCTCTGCGGCAACTGCTGCAGACTATAGACGAACTTGGGCGAACTCGCGTCCAATGAGAGGCATCCGCGCGCTTACTGCATCAAAGCCCACCAAAATGGGCGTGGCTAGAGTGCATATAAGCGTAGTTCGTAGGCTGGAACCCTGATTTTCATCTCTTCAGCGAAGCTCTTCGCATCTCTGAACTGGAAGCCGCGTTGCCGTTCGAGGGGCATCTAGCAAGCTTGGACAGCGCTCGAAGAAGCCGGCCGTCTCCACCACCTTCAGCCGTCCTGCGAGCTACGCCATCCGGCGACGTATCCTTTTTTAGAGCAAGCTAGTTCTTAACGAACTTCACAAAAGAGTAACGAGCGTCTTTTTTAAGATGCCTCGCACCACTTGCGCTTCATGCCGCGCCCCTCTCAGCGCCGGAGACCGCCACATCATCTGCGCTCTCTGCCTGGGACTGGGGCATGCAGAGCTCGCCCTCGCTGAAGGCGGATGCGACCTCTGCGAGGAGCTTCCGATGTCGACCCTGCGGGCTCGACTCGAAGCGCTCAGAACCGAAGCCGCCGCGCCGCCTTCCGTTCCGCCGCGCAGGAAAAAGCGCCGCTCCCAAAAGCTGCCAGAACCGGTGATAGAAGCGACTGCCTCTCCCTCGAGCATCGCTCTCACCCTCCCCGCCCCCCCGGGACGCGCAGTTGCCGCCCAGCGGCCATCTCGGAGGATGAGGCGGAGGATAAGGGCTGTTCCATCATGGCTTCGGACAGCGAGGAGTGGTCAGGCTCCCACGCCTCCTCCTCGGCCCAGGAATCCAGCAGGACCCGCGCCGGAGTCGAAGGGGAACTAACACGCCTCCTCACACAGGCCATCGACCGCCTCAGGCTCAAGTGGTCACCGCCCCCTGAGCAGGCTCCCAACAGACTCGACGGCTGCTTTCTTCAGAGCCGTCGCCGCGCAACACCCGCGGCCCGGGCCGCTCCCTTCCTGCCGGAACTTCACAATGAGCTTGCAAAGTCGTGGAACGCGCCTTTCTCGGCCAGGATCCGTTCCCACGTCTCCACCCCTCTCGCTTCGGTGGACGGCGCCACCGAGAAGGGCTACTCCTCCATCCCCCCGGTCGAGGATTCGGTAGAAGCACACCTTTGCCCACCCTCCGCGAGATGGCGGTCTAAGCACACCTTTGCCCACCCTCCGCGAGATGGCGGTCTAAGCCAGTGCTCCTGTCTAAGGCCTGCAGAGCGTATTCTGCCTATGTTGGCCGCGCCTATTCCGCCGCCGGCCAAGCCGCATCTGCTCTGCACTCCATGGCCGTCTTACAGATCCTCCAAGCGGACCTTCTTCGGGAGTGGGATGAGAAAGGCAGGCACCCAGAGGCTGTTACAGATCTAAGAAGCGCGACGGACCTCGCCCTTCGCGCCACCAAAGCTGCAGCCCAAGCTCTAGGGAATTGCATGGCCTCGCTGACTGTGGCCGAGAGACACCTGTGGCTAATGCTAGCCGACATGGGAGAAGCAGAGCGCTCCACGTTCCTCAACGCACCGCTTTCTCCGACCGGTCTCTTCGGCTCCGCGGTGAGTGGCATTGTTTACCGCTTTTCAGAAGTCCAGAAAGCCACCCAAGCCATGAACCTCTTCCTGCCGCGTCGCGCTACCTCCTCTGCAGGCCGCCCATGTGACCAGCCTCCTGCACGAGCCTCTTCACAGCGCCCAGCTCAACAAAGTCAGACTTCTCAGTGTCGACAGGGCGGCCGCCCTCGATCGCGCTCAGACAGCCGCCGCAGACCGCCGCCCCCCCGCGGGCCTCGGTCTAAGGTTGCGCTGGAAACCTGAGCAACCAAAGTCCTCCTAGCCTTGTTGAAAAAAACGACGGCTAGTCCCGCCGCGGCCGGACCACCGTCAAAGCTTCGCCCCTGTCAGTCCCCTCTCTCAGGCTACTACAGTGGTGGATTCAGCAGCCAACAAGCCGGTGATACTGCCCGCTTGCCTGCACTCAAACGCCGTTTTCACGGCGACCCAAAGAAATCTTGTAAAAGCAAACATGCCTTATGTGTAGAAAATGTGCCCACAATCCAGTGTTCACCCCTACACACAAGCATTACACTTCCCGTGTTCCTATCAGAGCCCACTCACATAAAGCGGACACAGCCCGCTCGAGTGTTAGAGTCAATAAACGCCCCACGAATCCATGCTGCGCCCCTTCTCTGGCAGCTCTGTCACACGACCAGCCTTATGTGTAGAAAATGTGCCCACAATCCAGTGTTCACCTCTACACACAAGCATTACACTTCCCGTGTCCCGATCAGAGCCCACTCACATAAAGCGGACACAGCCCGCTCGAGTGTTAGAGTCAATAAACGCGCTCACGCAATACGTCGCTGCGCCCATTCTCTGCCCGCTCTGTCACACGGCCAGCAAACACTTCTCTGTATGTAAGTCCCGTGCCCGTGACTATGCTCGCGCATCACTTAACAGATGTGACTCTTTCCCCATTCACCTCAATCGGGAAGTCACTCACAGAACAGCCTGTCCCTGCTGTCTGCGAGCAGTCATGCATAAGCACAGTAAGCGGCTCACACATTCTGTTCAGCGCTGTGTGCAGCAATCAGGGCGATTTGGCCATTCACCCTCTAGCGTTACGCTTCAAAGCGTGGGAAGCTATCCCAGGGATATCCAAATGGGTGTTAAGCACAACAAAACAGGGCTATTTGCTACAGTTCGATCGCCGCCCTCCCCGCTTCAGAGCGCGGCTCGAAACTATTGTGAACACGGAAGCAGCCTGCATGCTTCGTTCAGAAATAGCAAACCTTCTGTGCAAAAGTGCCATAGAGAAAGTGCCGCCTTCGCTAAGCGAGTCAGGGTTTTTCAGCCGTTATTTTCTTGTTCCCAAGAAAGACGGCGGCCTCAGACCAATATTAGATCTCAAGGGTTTGAACAAGGTGCTTGCAAAAAGACTGTTCAAAATGCTTACAATCAGGAAACTCCTCGTGCATACACGCCAGGGGGACTGGTTTATCTCTCTCGATCTGAAAGATGCCTACTTTCAGATTCAGATAAATCCCCGTCACAGGCCATTCTTGAGATTCGCCTTCGACGGCCAGGTTTATCAATACACCGTCCTTCCGTTCAGCCTGTCTTTAGCACCCCGTACTTTCACGAAGTGCATGGATGCGGCGCTCGCACCCCTGCGGAGTCAGGGCTTGCGAATTCTCAACTATTTGGACGACTGGCTGATTATGGCACAGTCACATACTGAGCTGCTGTCTCACAGAACAGTTCTCCTCAGCCATCTGAAAAGTTTGGGTCTTGCAGTCAATTGGACCAAGAGCTCACTACAGCCCAGTCAGGCAATTTCCTTCCTTGGAATAGAACTAGACTCCGTGGCAATGACGGCTCGCTTATCTACACAGCGCGCGCGCCGTGTTCAGCGACTAGCCGCGTCCTTTCAGATGAACAGCCTCACACCTCTGAAAAAATTTCAGAGAGTGCTAGGTTACATGGCCTCAGCCGCAGCAGTACTTCAGCTGGGTTTACTGCGCATGCGCCCGCTTCAGCATTGGCTAAACACCCGCGCGTCTCGCCGGGCTTGGGCCACAGGCCGCCAGCCAATCAAGGTGACTCAGACCTGTATTTCAGCTCTGCAGCCCTGGACAGTGGCCGAATGGTATCAGCGGGGAGTGACGATGGGAGCTGTATCTCGCCGAAAAGTCATCTCGACAGACGCGTCCAACACGGGTTGGGGCGCGGTCTGCGAGGGCTCTCCGGTTTTTGGCCTATGGTCAGTTCAGGAAAAGCTCCTTCACATAAATTGTCTGGAAATGATAGCGGTCGAGTACGCGCTTGTGTGCTTTCTCCCAGTCATTCAGGGTCACCACGTCCTGGTCCGTTCGGACAACAGATCTGTGATATCCTACCTAAACCGTCAGGGCGGTGTCAGATCCAGGAACCTCTTCCATCTGACGAAACGCATACTGAGTTGGTCCCAGTGCACCTGCGCTCGCTGAGGGCGACGCACGTGCCAGGCCACCTGAACGACGGGTCAGACAGACTGTCCAGAGACAATATTCCTCCAGGGGAATGGCCCCTGCACGCTCAAACAGTCCAGAAGTTATGGCGCATATTCGGCAGAGCAGAGATAGACCTCTTTGCTTCAGAAGAGAACTCTCACTGCCCAATATTTTTCTCGAAAAGCGAGGACGCGCTGGCCCAGGACTGGCCCAACCGCCCGCTTTACGCCTTCCCTCCCGTCTCACTATTGCCACAGGTAATGCAGAGGATCAGGGAAACGCGTCACTCGGTGCTCTTCATAGCCCCGCGTTGGGAGAATCAGACATGGTTCCCGGAGCTTACGCAGCTGTCACTGACAACGCCGTGGCCCATCCCAGTGAGAGCAGATCTCCTCTCTCAAGCTCGCGGCACGATCTGGCATCCCCACCCAGAGCGCTGGCCGCTGCACGCGTGGGTGATCAACGACTACCCGTCGCTCTGCCAGAAGGGGTAATAAACACCATCATACACGCTAGAGCCCCTTCCACGAGAAGGCTCTATGCGTCAAAATGGTCTGTGTTTTCAAAATGGTGCACCGACAGAGACCTGGACCCACGGACATGTAGGGTGTCGTCGCTGCTCGTGTTTTTACAAAAGCTGCTGGATAAGGGCAGATCCCCATCCACGCTCAAAGTGTATGTGGCGGCCGTCGCGGCATTCGCCGAACCCCTGCACGGCCAGTCACTGGGAAAAAACGAGCTGGTCATCCGCTTCCTCAAGGGAGCTAGAAGGATGAACCCCAGCGCTCCCATCGGTTCCTATCTGGGATCTTTCTATAGTTCTCGAAACTATGAAAGCCCCCCCTTTCGAACCGCTTCAATCCGTGGATTTGAAATACCTTTCACTCAAAACCGTTTTTCTGACTGCCCTGTCATCAGTCAAAAGTGTGGGAGACCTTCACACGCTGTCTGTCAGCGCTGCGTGTCTTGAGTTCGGACCAAGTGACTCCAAGGTCATTTTAAAGCCTAGACACGGCTATGTTCCCAAGGTGATCGGTACTCCTTTCAGAGCACAGGTCATTTCCCTATCGGCGCTGCCAGCATCCGATAGCGAACGCGACGCCAATTTCCTTTGCCCAGTCAGAGCACTGAGATTGTATACTGCGCACTCCGCCTCTTTCAGACGCTCTGAGCAGCTTTTCGTTTCGTTCGGAGGGCGCACCAAATATCTCGCCGCATCGAAACAGACACTGTCTAGATGGATAGTGGACGCTATTGCTGCCGCATACGCGTCAAAAGACCTGCCATGCCCATTGGGCATTAGGGCTCACTCCACTAGAGGCATGGCCTCATCGTGGGCATGGTCCAGCGGGATTTCCATTCACGACATATGTGTGGCAGCGGGCTGGGCTTCCCCCTCCACCTTTGTCAGATTTTACAATCTGGAAGTGCCCGTCCTGCAGGCAAAACTACTAGCGGTTTAATACGCTACAGCTCCCCTGGTGAGCTGCACTGATGGGACTCATTCCACACAGACCGGCACCGCCGCTCTGTCGTTCCCTTCCCACTATGTGCTTATGTATTACACACACACTGGCCCGCACTCTTGCCGGCCAAATATTACTTCCCCACTCACAAGGGCTCCCCCGGGTCCCCCCCACACCCGGGGCTCATGCAGTGGATGCTTGGCGCACACGGCGTTGACAATGGGTTCCCGTAGAGTAAGATAGCTTACACAATACGAGAGAACCTCTCGTAAGAGAACGAATCGGTTACCTAATGTAACCTCGGTTCTCTCTAGATGAGGGAACGAGTATTGCGTAGCCGGCCGTAACTTTCACTTCATTCAATGAAAACCAGGGTTCCAGCCTACGAACTACGCTTATATGCACTCTAGCCACGCCCATTTTGCTTGGCTTTGATGCAGTAAGCGCGCGGACGCCTCTCATTGGACGCGAGTTCGCCCAAGTTCGTCTATAGGCTGCAGCAGTTGCCGCAGAGCAACCAATGAGCTCGCTAGCTAGCCCGCTCAAGGTCTGCAGTTGCTGCACTGCGTTGACAAATGATACAAAATTAAGGATAATTTTTTGGCTTCAATATCTCAGAAAAGATTAATCTTTCCCGTAGCGTAAGCTAGTTTACGCAATACTCGTTCCCTCATCTAGAGAGAACCGAGGTTACGTTAGGTAACCGATTCGTTTCCTTCTAGCTAAATTTCATATACATAAGCAAATATTTACTGGCTCTAAACCTCTCTTTTCTCTATTTAAAAATGATCTAGACAATTACATGGAAACTATCCAAAGCTCTGTTAATCCCAAAGCATTGAAAACTGTATCTCTATATTCATCCTTTGTGTCCTCTTAGAGTAAACGCATTGCATTGTTCCTGGTTTTTGTATTTTTTCCTTACCCTGGCAAATTAGTTGTATTCGTGTATCTTTGTCTTTTTTGCTTAGTTTTTTTCCATATTTATCTGTATTGCTTTTATGTTTTGTGATATCTAATAATAAAAAAATTGAACATGAGAATCGCTTCAGTTTGATTTGTCAGCGAGTTGAACACGAGAATCGCTTCAGTTTGATTTGTCAGCAAGTTGAACTCGAGAATCGCTTCAGTTTGATTTGTCAGTGAGTTGAACTCGAGAATCGCTTCAGTTTGATTTGTCAGTGAGTTGAACTCGAGCATCGCTTCAGTTTGATATGTCAGTGAGTTGAACTCGAGAATCGCTTCAGTTTGATTTGTCAGTGAGTTGAACACGAGAATCGCTTCAGTTTGATTTGTCAGCGAGTTGAACACGAGAATCGCGTCAGATTTGTCAGTGATTTTATGTAGGGTTTTTTTGTGAAATAGAAGAACCGTAGATAAACGCATTGATTAAACTTCATGAATATGGTTTGCTCAGGTTGAGTTATTTACGTGAACAAAATATCAAATGAATGCAAAATCCGTTAGTATGTGGTGACATAAAAACTCACTTCAATTTCTACTTGTAGATATATTAACAAATGGACAACATATGAGCAGTACGGGACTGTGTGTGTGTGCTATTTTACAAATTGTATATTGTTTGTGTGTGCATACATGACTGCTTTAGATGCTTTTAGATGCGTTTACTGCGTAGGTGCATTGTAAACTTATCATGGTGATTTTTATTTTTTATTTTTTTTGGGTGGGGGTGGGGGCTGCTATTTGGCAGTCTGTTTCATATAACAAGCGTATCATGTGCTTAAAAATAATTTTTGGGGAGCTGTTTGTCTTATGAATGATAACTGTACATCCACGTTAAGCAGATATGACTGCGTTCATTTGCGTTTCGTGTTGACCGTGTATTTGAGCAGAAAATGTTAATAGTATTAGATGTCCGTCTCATAAATACTTAATGAGAAACTGTTTGCTGTGCCCTGCAATATTTTTTTTAAATGCATGCTAATTCAAATGTCTCTTCCTGTATGTATAATTATGTTAAATTTAGCATGAACATTATCATGTTTATAATTTAACATTATCATGTTTTTATCATAAAGTAGAAAGCCTATTCGCTGCCCATATTTTGAATAAAATTGTTTTGTGTAGTTTACGTGAATGGATCTGCTATTATTTTAGGCTAAACTGTAATTTCTTTTTCCTTATTTTCTTAGATTGATCACTGAGCTTTACATCCTGAGCAATTCTTGAGGTGAGTGGCATTATTATCCCACAATTGATGAAGTGAATTTAATCAGATAGGATACAAATCTTCTATCTTAAAATATCTTATCCATGCGATGTGCAAATGCAGTCTAATAGACCAGCTGTTGTCAGTTATAGGTTAATATTAATCAAACAGCAATGTTGTCAAGAAGAGAATGGCACTAAATGTGTCCTTTGCTGCATAACTATAGTAGCTTTTAGCCCAATACATTTCAGTAAAGGTTTTATTGCATTGAATCACTATTAATGTATAGACCATCTAATAATCACACTGATTTTATTAATAATTTATATAGTTTCGTTTTGCATTTATATAACTTTTTCGTTTTTATATACAAATTGTTTAATTGCTGTAAATATTGAAAAAGTTAATTCACTATTTACTCTGCTTCATTGCTTACTGGCAGTAATAAAATAACAATGTTTATTAAATAATTATTTCAAGTATTCATAATGAGACCTCAAATGTTTTGTTTTATGGTCTTCCAGGAAAGGAGAAAGCATCACTTAAACAAGACTATCACATTTTGTTCTCTGTATTTAGTAATACAGATAATGATAGTTCATTATACTTGATTAATATGTCTCTTTTCTCTTCAATTTTTTTTTAGGTTTCCTGTGGTTTGTGTGTTCAACAGTAAGCAGATACCAATACTTTTAATGGATAAAAACAACAACTTCTACAAACCCTTTTTGTTGAATTTGTTACTAGATTTTGTTCCTTTTTAATTGTTTATTTTTTCCTTCTCTCTCTCTGTGTGTTTTTCAGTTCTCTGACACAACGGTTACTTTATACAAAAAAGTAACCCAAAGTTATTCCCAAAGTTGAAGGTTTTTCTTACAATACTGACTTATTTGCCTGTATTCTTTTTCACATACTGTCGGATTAGCTATATTTACACTACATTGTATTTGCTATTATAGTTATTTAACTGTTTGTTTTCATTATACTTCAAGTTTTATCTTTTCTGACAGCATTATTAACTCCAGAGAAACTTTGAAGTAAGTGCCTAGTCCTTGTGTATATTCTGTTGCAACAAATGTTATAGATAGATAGATTTCTTTGTTCATCATGCTTTGTGAGTCTCTCATATTATAATAAACATGTTTTTGGTGAAATCTCTTTTTGAAAGATGTATAAAAACATGGCTATTTCTTTCAAAATTATACAGTTTATTATCTCAAGTATTATGTTTTTATTACCAAACAGTTTTTTACCTTTTTGAAATTTAAAGGATGCCAAGAAAAGGTAGGCGATCCCTGGCTCAAAAACTACGTTGGGTGAAGCTAGACCTGGCAGATGAACAGACCAGCCTGTCAAATAATACAAGGGTCTAGAGAGAGACCAGGTCTAAGTTCATCCTTTTCTTCTACACTCACTTCCTGCTCAGGTGTCTTCTTGTGGCACTTCTATTTGTTCAAGGCCTTCATCAAGGTGACTTCCAAAAGTTGTGTTTTCGTTTATGGAGATGTTTTTGTATTCAGAATGCATCTCTTTCAGTTTAGACAAAGCTGCAAGCACATTTTGCATATTCACTGTATGGAAATGCTGGTATCCTTTGTACTTGATGTTTCTTTTTAGCTTCACCTGCAGTAGCTGGGATTCACTACTAGGTCTTGGCAGACAGCTGACTGTTGTCTCCACTTCAGAGGGTACACAGACAACAGCACCACGCACTGCTCTTTGTTGTCCTTTGGGCAATGCAACAATTTTTGCAAATGGTAAGAATTTAGCAATGAGCTGTCTTTCAAGCACATTTAATTCACACAATTCTGCAGGGATATGTGCCAGTTCAAGATTGTTTGCCACTGCAATGGAAGGCCTGTGTCCTCTCAAAAGATGACTGTCACAATTGTAGCAGATCCATTCCTGTAGCCTGTTCTCTGGAATTGAACAAGGATCCGTGCAGGTGCTGTCACAGGCATGAATGTATTTCCCGGTTAAGCAAAATGATGCAACATTTACATTTTTGTCATATCGCTGTAGGTTGCATATCTTGACTTGATTTGGAAACAAACTTCGGTAGCAAACTGTGCAGACATGTGTAGGTCCTTGCTGAATTTGAAGATGAAATGCAGATATGGCTGTATACATCAAGTTGTTTGACACAAGCTGGTTTATAGCATCAATATGGGGAGTGTCCTGGCAGGAACATGCAGCTTGCAGAGTGACTTCCTGCAGAACATAATCAAGGATGTGCGTAAAACGGATGTAAACGAGGAAGAGGAAATGAAGCACATAATGCAGGCCTACTGTACACACAGGCAAGTAAGCGCTCAGGAGTCCGTGGCACGAACATGCAGCTTGCCGTTCAAGAAGTGTTCACGTAGCATTGTGTTCATACCGACGGATGACGATGCACTAAAAATGAGCCTGCCCCTTAGTGCCTTACACAACAAAAATCCTGACTCTGAGGATATCTGGATGTCAGGCATAATAGACAAATACAGAGCCAGGCCTGAAACTTTGGAGTTTGAAAAGATGTGTCTAGCAGACTTCGCCTCAAATTACCGTGTTGTGTATGGCCGTCAGACTAAAGGCAAAAATGTTCACCGACTGCTTAATGACCTGGGATTTATTCAGGAAAGAACGGTCGGTAAGGCTGCAGTCATCAGATATGCTAGATTTTCGGAGGAGAAACAACCAGAAATGTTTTACGGAAGATTGCTGAAACTTTATGTGCCACATCGTGTTAATGCACAGCTGAAACCTCAAAGATACCCTACATATGAGCAGTTTTACAAGAATGCATTTGTGGAACTTCCTACACTCCCTGGTTTTCTGCTTCCTGTTTGTGCAATTGTCAAAGCACACCAGCAGAAGTTTGAAAAACACAGCAAACAAGTGGACGAAGCATTTGAACAGGTGCAACAGCAAGGACCAATTGAGAACGCATGGACAACTTTTGCACCTGAAGTTGAAGCGGACCGTTTAGAGTGTATTGCCGAACAAGGAGTCGACACAGAGGAAGAGAATGAAGACCATGTTCCCGAATTCCAGATCGTTTTTGGAGGAGACGGAGTCATACCAAGAATGGAGGCACCGCAATTAGTTATGACTTTGTGAGGAAGATGTTTCGCAGTCTAAATGAGACGCAGGCATCTGTATTTTACACTGTCCGCCAGTGGTGCCTGAGATGCGTTTGGGGTCAGAATCCTGAACAGTTCTTTTACTTTCTGTCAGGTGGAGATGGCTGTGGAAAATCACATGTCATTAAATGCGTATACACAGAGGCAACCAAGATTTTACGATAACTTCCTAGACTCCAGGAGGACGGAGATCTCTCCATGCCTACTGTGCTCTTGACTGCATTTACAGGAACTGCAGCATTTAACATCGCTGGCAAAACACTTCACTCCATTTTAAAACTCCCAAGGAACTTGAAACCACCTTATCATGGACTTGGAAATGCCCTGGATGAAGTGAGAGGAGTATTATCTAATGTGCAGATTCTTATCATTGACGAAGTGTCCATGGTTTCTAAGCATCTGTTTGCTTATGTAAACTGGAGATTTCAACAGATTAAAGGCAGCAAGAAACCTTTTGGTGGCATCTCTGTTCTTGCTGTAGGAGACTTTTACCAACTGCCACCTCTTGGTAAAGCCAAACCACTCTGTGTATATGAAGACGACGTGTTGGACTTCTGGAAGGACAATTTTCAAATGATAACCCTGGCAGAGATCATGCGTCAGAAAGAAGACCTTACTTTTGCTGAACTTTTGAACAGGCTGCGAGTAAAGCAAAAGTCTGAAGCTCTTAGTGAATTTGATAGAGCTTTACTTCTCCAAGCTATGGTGGACCCCAAAGACTGCCCACGTCATGCACTCCACATATTTGCTACCAACAAGGAAGTGAAAAAGCACAATGCTGAAACTGTCCGTGCCCTTCACACTGACATCATAACCATTGATGCTGAAGATTACAGGAAAGACCCTAGAACGGGAGAGATGAAGAGGCAGAAGAAACCTGTCAATGGTAAAAAAGATGACCTACTTGACACCATTCAACTCGCTGTCGGAGCGCGTGTTATGGTGACTCGGAATCTGGATGTTGAGGATGGAATCGTAAATGGCAGTTTTGGGCAGATTGGCAACATTGTCAACCGCACAACAGATGGAATAGCCACAGTAAAGATGCTTGGACTTCAGCTGGACAATGCAAGTGCAGGTCAGAAACATCGCCGAAAAGTACAAGTTGAAAAAGATAACCTGGTTTACATCGACAGAGCCGAGGAAAGCCTGAGAAAGGGATCTGTAAGAAGACAATTCCCCATTAAGTTGGCCTATACCTGTACCGCTCACAAGGTTCAGGGGATGTCAGTGCAGTCTGGTGTGGTGTCTTTGAGGCATATTTTCGAGCCAGGAATGGCATATGTTGCCCTCAGACGAACAACCTCATTACGTGGACTGCACATTTTGGGCTTCAATGAAAAGAAGATATATGCTGATCCAGAAATCACAGCATCATTACAAACCATGACACACGCATCATTCAAAGGTATTATGCCTTTTTTGCAGCAGACAAGAGAAACTAATCGGATCCAAACACTTTCGGTCATCCATCACAACACAGAAGGACTGTCCTCTCATATTGAAGACATCAGATTTCATCATGAGCTGAGACTATCTGACATTCTTTGCGTAACCGAAACTCGATTGTCCGGATCGTTCATTTCACCAAATCTCCAGGTAGAAGGATACAAAATTTTATATGCAACAGACATGTTTCCTACTCGACACATACAGGATTCGCAATGAAAGATGGAGGTGGAGTTGCAATATATTGTAAAAACCATATTCAAGCTCAAATCATGCAGTACATACAAAATGTCACAGACCTGGAGTTTCTTGCTATCAAAATTGACACTCCAATGAAAGCAATGATTGCTGTGGTGTACAGACCACCACAGTACAGTCATGGAGATTTCTTGCCTAACTTGAAGAGCTTATTGGATTATTTGGACACCGTGAATGACCATCCAGTAGTTGTCTGTGGAGATTTCAATGAGGACCTGCTATGTACAGGAAAAAACCTATACTGGAGTTGTTTCTATCAAAAGGATACACTCAAATGATCTCAACATCAACGACTGAAAAGAACACACTACTGGATCACATTTATATCTCTTGTCCAGACATCTGCCTTCACTGTGATGTTACAGAGCTATCACAGTTATCACAATCCTGTGTACTGTATTTTGCAGTCATGAAGACATTGAGTCAAGAAAAGTGTAAATGGTGCATGGAAAGGAGGATACTTGGTGATTTGGTTGCCTACAGTCCTAGCTGGGGCAATTTGTGTAGTATTATTGTGTGTTGAGGCATTATGCCATATAGAACCGTGAGCATTGAGAATACAGAGGAAAGGCTTAGCCACTGGGTTGGCGTGTATGGTCATGTGAGATATTATGCCATACTGAACCAGGGGACAGCCTTGCGGTTGTTGTGTATGGTTGTGTGAGGTAATATGGAACCGGGGGGCTAGCACAGCCTTGCAGTTGGCATGTGTGGTTGTGTGAGGTAATATGCCATACAGAACCGGGGGCACTGAAAATACACACACAATGGCTAGGACAGCCTTAGCCACCGGGTTGGCATGTATGGTCGTGTGAGGTATTATGCATACTGAACCAGGGGACAGCCTTGCGTTTGTCGTGTATGGTTATGTGAGGCATTATGCCATATGAAACCAGGGTCACTGAGCATGTATTAACTATGCCAGTGGCTCTAGTATATAGCCTTAACAATTAACAGATTGGCAGCTACTGTGCAAGTGGACTGGAAAAAGGATAGTCAGAGCAGCAGCTTCACTGGCTGACAGGACACAAAGAGGAACACACTGAAGATGACCTGACAATGAGGTAAATCTAGTAAGACACAATTTTATCATATATTTGGCTTTTGAGCTCTTCTCTGTTTAGCTTTTAAACAATTACCAATTTTGGTCCTTAAATCTTGCTCAGTATATTATATAGTGCCCTATTTTTAATTACCAGTATACAGTGGGTACGGAAAGTATTCAGACCCCCTTAAATATTTCACTCTTTGTTATATTGCAGCCATTTGCTAAAATCATTTAAGTTCATTTTTTTCCTCATTATTGTACACACAGCACCCCATATTGACAGAAAAACACAGAATTGTTGACATTTTTGCACATTTATTAAAAAGAAAAACTGAAATATCACATGGTCCTAAGTATTCAGACCCTTTGTTCAGTATTTAGTAGAAGCACCCTTTTGATCTAATACAGCCATGAGTCTTTTTGGGAAAGATGCAACAAGTTTTTCACATCTGGATTTGGGTATCCTCTGCCATTCCTAATTGCAGATCGTCTCCAGTTCTGTCAGGTTGGATGGTAAACGTTGGTGGACAGCCATTTTCAGGTCTCTCCAGAGATGCTCAATTGGGTTTAAGTCAGGGCTCTGGCTGGGCCATTCAAGAACAGTCACGGAGTTGTTGTGAAGCCACTCCTTCGTTATTTTAGCGGTGTGCTTAGGGTCATTGTCTTGTTGGAAGGTGAACCTTCGGCCCAGTCTGAGGTCCAGAGCACTCTGGAGAAGGTTTTCGTCCAGGATATCCCTGTACTTGGCCGCATTCATCTTTCCCTCGATTGCAACCAATCGTCCTGTCCCTGCAGCTGAAAAACACCCCACAGTATGATGCTGCCACCACCATGCTTCACTGTTGCGACTGTATTGGACAGGTGATGAGCAGTGCCTGCTTTTCTCCACACATACCGCTTAGAATTAAGGCCAAAAAGTTCTATCTTGGTCTCATCAGACCAGAGAATCTTATTTATCACCATCATGGAGTCCTTCAGGTGTTTTTTAGCAAACTCCATGCAGGCTTTCATGTGTCTTGCACTGAGGAGAGGCTTCCGTCGGGCCACTCTGCCATAATGCCCCGACTGTATTGGCTGCAGTGATGGTTGACCTTAAGGGCAGCAGAAATTTTTTTTGTAACCATGGCCAGATCTGTGCCTTGCCACAATTCTGTCTCTGAGCTCTTCAGGCAGTTCCTTTGACCTCATGATTCTCATTTGCTCTGACATGCACTGTGAGCTGTAACATCTTATATAGACAGGTGTGTGGCTTTCCTAATCAAGTCCAATCAGTATAATCAAACACAGCTGGACTCAATTGAAGGTGTAGAACCATCTCAAGGATGATCAGAAGAAATGGACAGCACCTGAGTTAAATATATGAGTGTCACAGCAAAGGGTCAGAATACTTAGGACCATGTGATATTTCAGTTTTTCTTTTTTAATAAATGTGAAAAAATGTCAACAATTCTGTGTTTTTCTGTCAATATGTGGTGCTGTGTGTACAATAATGAGGAAAAAAATGAACTTAAATGATTTTAGCAAATGGCTGCAATATAACAAAGAGTGAAAAATTTAAGGGGGTCTGAATACTTTCTGTACCCACTGTATGTGCCCTTCCATAGAATTGTAGGAATAGTTTGCAGACAACAGCATTGATATTCTGAAACAACACAATGAAATGGACTCCTTTCCAAGGTGGGATATGATTCTGCAGTTTACAGTCTGAAGCTAAGTGTTTAGCCTTTTTAATTTGAATCATTGTAATACACTAATATGTCATAACCATGTGTAGAGGTCGACCGATATTGTTTTTTTCAGGCCTATGCCGATGCCGATCTTTTGAAATCTGGGTCGGCCGTTGGCCGATTAATGCTGCCGATTTATTTTGGTCGATATTTGGCCGATATGTGCTTGTTTTTAACCTCTTATTTGAACCTTTTATTTGAAAGATAACATGTAACACAAATAATTACTTAAGATAGACAAAATTTCTAAACAAATACATTTATTGAACACTTGACCAATCTGCACTTGTACACTTAAATTAAAAATGTATAATGTAAAAACATATTGTATAAATAATGTATAACAAATATATTAAATAAACGAAGCAGGTGTTACGAAATGCTCCGAGACACGAAGGTTGAGATCCAAATGCAGCTTTAATTAAGGGGCAATCCAGACACGTAATCCAATATTCAGAGCATCCAAGAGAAGCATAGGCATAACTACGGATGGTTATCGTTAAGGTTTTAATGGTATTACTACTCTTATCGATCCTGCTTATCGATCCGGTACTTCAACGGTATTCTTAACGGTTCTTCCCCTTCTGTCGCTCTCTCCACGTTGTGTCGGAGAAGCGACACTAGGGGTCTCTCTTGAGTGCCGATATTCACCTCTGATCCATTGAAAAGGGCCAATGGGAGTTGGCAGTCAGTATTTGCATACCCCGCCCCCGGACATACGGGTATTTAAGCGGGGCAAATACGGGAGTTCATTCAGAAAAATTTCTTCGGAGCCGATGGTCTGTCTGCAGTTGCTGCGAGTTTACACACCACTATAAAACGTTCCTGTTTCCTCTGACGATCTGCATGCTGTTGGATCTTGACGGCGCACAACAGCGGCTTTCTCCTTCACTTTGCACGGCGTGCATTGTTGCCCCTGAGCGCTTCGACAGCGCAGACACACATACACACTGTGTATATTAAAAGAGTTATTTTCCTTAAAAGAGTAAATTTCTCTAAAAGAGCAAACACAGCGGCGTTGAACGTCCTTTTCAGGATGCGTCTTTCTGAAGATGCCTCTCCGCCCCTGTGTAGTTTTTGGAGGCGGTGATTTCTCCCCACCTCTGACGGTCATAAAAACCGCCTGGCATACCTGGGTTGCGAAACACGCAGGCAGCGTTTTTTATGAATGGTCTATGTTTTCAGTACGAAAACATAGCCATGACAGCATTGCGGTCGTAGGCTTTCTCTTGTAGTGAGAGAGAGCCGCTTCAACCGCCCCCTGCGCCTCGCCTCCTTCCCACGGGATTGAGGCAGGCGCCGCGCGCGATGAAAACGATCTGGGGTCAATGACGGGTTGCGTTTCGCCGGGTGAACCCCTTGAAACCCCCGCCTCCCGGCACGCTTGCTGTTTTCCGTCCGGGCTCGGGATGAGCATGCTCTCCAATGGGTTATGTTTTCAGCCTGAGAACATAGCTGCAGCAGCGTTGCGATCTCTGCTTTCTTGTGAGGAAGAAAGCCACTTCAGCCGCCCTCCGCTCCTCGCCTCCTACCTACGGGTCTGCTTGCCCAGTCTGAGCCTGACGCACGGAGATCCGCTATGCTTCCCCGGGCTTGATGATTCACGGGCTGGTGCGCCGCCCACAGCCGCACCCCCCCCGTTCCTTCCCGGACGTGCACGACGAGCTGAGCGAGCCAAGCTTCCTCGCTCCTCCGCTCTCACTACCCTCGGCGGTAGAACGGTCCCAGACCGCTCCCCCCCTGCATGCCATGGCCCCTCCCTGCAAGTCCACCGGGCCAAGGCACTTCAAGATTTGCACTTGGGTAGTCCTGTTCTTGACGTGCTGCAGGAACTGCACTTGGACAGGCGATGTCCACCCTCGTGGTCCAGAAACATAACAAATGGACTGGATCTGGTCGTAGTACAGGAGGTAGACAAAGCACACTTTCTCAAAACTCTCCAGTCTCCCAGCTCCATTCGGCGACACCACCTGACGACTCCACCCAGCAGTCCTCAGTGGTGAAGAAACAGACGGAGGCCAGGTCACACGTCCTGCCCGCCGCCAAACCTGCCGCCAGGGGCCATGCCCTGTCTGCTCGCCGAGGGCGTCCTCCTGCGGCTTTCAAGGAAGAAAGGAAGTGGTGCTCCGCCTCAACGAATGAGAGCGGGCCTAGCTCTCAGCCCCGCGTTGAGCTCCCCGCAGAAAGAGGACGCCCCCTCGTCTCACGGACCCCCTCGAGGACCCGGAAGGCTCCCAGGCGCTCCTGAGACGACCGACCCAGAGACCGAGACGTTAGCTCCGGAGGTGGTAAGACCTCTCCGTTCCCGGTGGAGGGCGGGAGGAGAATCCTTTGTTTTTACATTTTCCACATTCTCAATAATAGAGCTATTTCCTTTGCCTCTGTGTCACCTGGCCCGCAAATGCCATTCTCACGGCAATCTGCTTTCAGATTACGACAGTCCCGGTACACCGGACACGGCGATCCCGCCTTCCGCCTGCCCACGACTGTCCCCGGCCGGCCGGTTCAGGCGAGTCCAGAGGACGCCAGCATCAGACCTCCTCCTCAGTCACGAACCCGCCCCTGCCGGGTGCGCGTGAGCAAGGTAAGTGCTTTGAGTCTATTCTCAGCACCTCAGCCTCAGGCCGCAACGAAGCCGCCCGACGCTGCATTACCTGTTCGGCCCCGCTGCGAGGCCCCGCCAGGTACGTCCAAAATACTCGTCCCTTTGGTGCCCCTAGCGTAGAGCTGGGAAGCGTGGCTTTCGCTTCCCAATGCACCACGCTGGCTGCACCGGACCATTCGACTCGGTTACGCAATTCAATTTGCCCGGCTCCCGCCCCCCTTCAGGGGCATCCGCGGAAATCACGACCCTCTTAGCCAAGGGCACGGTAGAGCCCGTCCCTCCAACTGTAATGAGGAAGGGTTTCTACAGCCCTTACTTCATTGTACCCAAGAAAGGCGGCGGCTTACGACCAATCCTGGACTTGCGAGTTTTCAATCGGGCCTTGTTAAAACTCCCGTTCAAAATGCTCACGCAGAGAAATATTCTGGCTGGCGTTCAGCATCTAGATTGGTTTGCAGCAGTAGACCTGAAGGACGCGTACTTCCACGTCTCAATTCTGCCACGACACCGACCCTTCTTACGGTTCGCGTTC
Organism: Xyrauchen texanus; assembly: GCF_025860055.1. Lineage (NCBI taxonomy): Eukaryota > Metazoa > Chordata > Actinopteri > Cypriniformes > Catostomidae > Xyrauchen > Xyrauchen texanus. The sequence continues at coordinate 6,749,783 of NC_068313.1, read as the reverse complement.
GACGGCCAGGCGTTCCAGTACAAAGTCCTCCCCTTCGGCCTGTCTCTGTCCCCTCACGTCTTTACGAAAGTCGCAGAGCCCTTGCCCCGCTATGAGTAGCCGGCATCCACATTTCTCAACTACCTCAACGACTGGCTCATCCTAGCACACTCTCGAGAGTTACTATGCACACACAGAGACCAGGTGCTCCGGCACCTCAGCCGCTTGGGGCTTCAGGTCAACTGGGAAAAGAGCAAGCTCACTCCGGTTCAGAGCATCTCTTTTCTCGGGTTGGAGTTAGACTCAGTCTCAATGACAGCACGTCTCACAAGCGAGCGTGCTCAGTCGGTGCTGGACTGCCTCGCTTCCTTCAAGCCAGGCACAGTGGTCCTTCTAAAACTTTTCCAGAGGCTCCAGGGGCATATGGCGTCCTCCACGGTGGTCGCGCCGCTGGGGTTGATGCATGTGAGGCCACTCCAGCACTGGCTCCAGACTCGAGTCCCGAGACAAGCATGGCACCACGGCACGCATCGGGTAAGGATCACCCCCGCCTGCCTCAAAGCACTCCGACCCTGGACAGACCTCTGCTTTCTACAGGCAGGAGTGCCCCTGCAGCAGGTGTCCCGACACGTCCTGGTCACAACCGACGCCTCCCGGTCCGGGTGGGGTGCCGTGTGCAGTGGGCATGCAGCAGCGGGCCGTTGGAAAGGGGCCCCGCTGCGTTGGCACATCAATTGCCTGGAGTTGTTGACCATCCTTCTTTCTCTCAGGAAGTTCCTCCCGTACATAAATCGCCAAGGCGGCGTACGCTCCCACCACATGTCACAACTCGCTCGCCGTCTCCTCAAGTCGCTGCGCGCCACTCACATCCCCGGCAAGCTCAACATCGTAGCGGACGCGCTATCACGACAACGCCTGCCCGGCGGGGAGTGGAGGCTTCACCCCCAGTCGGTCCAGCTGATTTGGGAATGGTTCGGCAAGGCCCAGTTAGACCTGCTTGCCTCCCAGGAAACCTCCCACTGCCCGCTCTGGTACGCCCTAACAGAGGCTCCCCTCGGGACAGACGCGCTGGCACACAGCTGGCCCTCGGGGCTGCGCAAGTACGCATTTCCCCCAGTGAGCCTTCTTGCACCGGTGCTGTGCAAGGTCAGGGAGGACGAGGGGCAAGTCACGTTAGTGGCCCCCTACTGGCCCACTCGGACTTGGTTCTCGGAACTCAGGCTTCTCACGACAGCTCCTCCCTGGCGAATTCCCCTGAGAAAGGACCTCCTCTCTCAGGGACGGGGCACGCTCTGGCACCCGCGCCCAGACCTCTGGAACCTCCACATCTGGTCCCTGGACGGGACGCGGAAGAGCTAGCCGGCTTACCGGCGACCGTTGTGAATACAATCAACCAAGCCAGAGCCCCTTCTACCAGGCACCTTCACGGCCTAAAGTGGCGCTTGTTCGCAGATAGGTGTTCTTCCCGAACTGAAGACCCGCAGAGATGCGCTATCAAGTCAGTGCTCCTGTTCCTACAGGAGAGGCTGGACAGGAGGCTGTCCCCGTCCACCCTCAAGGTGTATGTTGCCGCCATTGCCGCCCACCACAATCCTGTAGACGGCAAGTCTTTGGGCAAGCACGACCTGATCCTCAGGTTCCTGAGAGGCGCCCGGAGGTTGAATCCCTCCCGGCCAGACCTAGTTCCCTCCTGGGATCTCGCGGTAGTCTTGGCAGGACTCCAGAGACCTCCCTTCGAGCCGCTTGAATCAATTGGACTCAGGGCCCTCTCTCTTAAGATGGCCCTGCTGATCACGCTCGCCTCCATCAAGAGGGTCGGGGACCTGCAAGCGTTCTCTGTCAGCGACACTTGCCTGGAGTTCGGTCCGGCAGATACGTCTGTGATCCTAAGACCGCGACCGGGCTATGTGCCCAAGGTTCCTACCACACCATTCCGAGATCAGGTAGTGAACCTGCAAGCACTGCCCTGGGAGGAGGCAGACCCAGCCCTTTCATTGCTGTGTCCAGTGCACGCCCTGCGCATTTACCTGGACCGCACACAGAGCACCAGACGCTCTGAGCAGCTCTTTGTCTGCTTTGGGGGACGGCAGAAAGGTAATGCCGTCTCCAAACAGAGGCTCGCCCACTGGGTTGTCGACGCCATCACACTGGCTTATCACACCCAGGCTGTGCCCCTACCCTTGCGGGTTCCGAGCTCACTCAACAAGGGGTGTTGCGTCCTCGTGGGCACTGGCAAGGGCACCTCCCTAGCAGACATCTGTAGAGCTGCGGGTTGGGCAACACCCAACACCTTCGCGAGGTTTTACAACCTCCGCGTTGAGTCGGTTGCGTCTCGTGTTTTCTCAGGTCTGAGCCCGTAGAACTCGGTAACACGTAGACCGACAGGCCGGGTGGATCGCTTGCCCCCAGCGCCCTTTTCCTGACGTCAAGGTAAAGTAGTGCGCCTTCTTCCCAGGGCGCCCCACTCCGAGTCGGGCCCCTGGTCGATACCTCCCTAGCCCTCCGGGTCCGCGGTTCAGCGGAGGAACTCGCCGACCCAAGCCACTGCGGGTACCCTGATGGCTACCCTGTACTGGTATAGGTGCTCCACAGGTAAGGCCTCCTGCTCCTCCACGGTTCTGTCCCCTTACGAGCGGACCCCCGTGTCTCCCTTAGGCAGTTACAGCTGCCCCGGTTGCTGTGCTGTAGCAACTCCCCCCTTTCGAGGCTGGATCTACCACCGCACCATACTTTCCACACGAGCCCTAAGACGGCCGTGTGACGTGTCTACCACTTTTCCTCCCCAAGAAAAAGGGCAGGTGTGTTCTCCGCAGGGTCTGGGTAAGACCCCCTTCTCTATATGCGTGTAAGGGCCCCGGCCGTGATTGCTCTATGCGAGAAACATAGAGAGAAAAGAGGCCCAGCCAGGCTGGCCCGTTCCCATGTTGGCAAACATCGCCTTGTTCCCCTCCCAGGGTAACAAGAAGGATTCCGATGTTCTTATGGGGCATTGGGGAAGGGTACGTGCAGCCAGGTACAGACGATGCGCAGCACTGGATGAAATCCCTGCCCGCCTCTGTATCGGCGGTTCACGTACACGGTTCAGCGCATGGCAAGATTGGAATGGGTCCCCTAGTGTCGCTTCTCCGACACAACGTGGAGAGAGCGACAGAAGGGGAACGTTTGGTTACGTATGTAACCTCCGTTCCCCGAGGGAGGGAACGACACGTTGTGTCTTTCCTCCGCCATGTCGCTGAACCGAGCCACTGTTGTGGCCGGACCATTTCCGGCTCCTCAGAAAAATCCTGAATGCCCTCCGTATTTGCCCCGCTTAAATACTCGTATGTCCGGGGGCGCGGTATGCAAATACTGACTGCCAACTCCCATTGGCCCTTTTCAATAGATCAGAGGTGAATATCGGCGCTCAAGAGAGACCCCTAGTGTCCCTTCTCCGACACAACGTGTCGTTCCCTCCCTCAGGGAACGGAGGTTACATACGTAACCAAACGTTTTTGTTATATATATATATATATATATATATATATATATATATATATATATATATATATACACAAAGATAAACGTTATATAGGCACAGTGATTTAATTTCAGGAAGGTCTACTAACATTACTGTTCGGGTGTGTTCTAAAAAGAAATCTAATAAAGTTATCAATTGTAAAATAACACTGCATAGTTTATCATAGATAGATTAATGCAGAAGTTATTCATTCAAGAGCTGTAAGTGATTTTCTGTTTGCCTTTTGTTGTTTGATTTGCAGTAATGGCTCAATCGTCAGCATGTTTATTATTAGACAGCTTCCCCTTTAAGACCGAGTCTAATAGGCTCCTGATGCAGCATATTTTCTCCCAACTATTTCCATAACTATGTCCATTTAAGACATAAACTGTGTTTAAGTGAATCTCCAAGCCGGTCGTTTTGACATATTTTTGTGTATAGTTGATCGTTTAGACGCACATGAAACCCAAAGTAGCCTATAGTTTGCTTGTCTCTTTGCGGTGTGTTTCGGAGCGTGCACCGCCTTGGGAACGGTATCTCTTGCGCTCTTTTTATTATTAAACGCGTCCCGCAATTTAGCAACAGTAGCTAGACTGCATTTTACAACAATCACCGATCGTGCTGATTCTGACGTTAAGTTTGAGTTTTAGGGAGAAATGTTAGTGCACCGCTGTGAAGGGAAGGAAGTTGTGCTAGACAGAATGCGGCTTATGTATAAATATTATTTTTATAATCTTTGGAAGGCGAAATCTAAAATAAAATCAGACTAATATCACAGATCTAAACCAGGCTACGTTTGAATGTTTAGTTCTGTCACTCATTTAGCTGGGCTCGTGTTGTGCTCGCTGTGCGCGAGATCTCTCTCTCTCTCTCTGACTGCAAATAGCTAAATTGCATCACAGACACATGGTTTCATATTATTATACATAGAAATGGCTGGCGAGATGAAATAACTTTCTCTTTACAGCAATAATAAATGTATTTTCTTAATTTCTCCAGTACCAACAGCAGAACCGATAACGTCCGAGCTTACCAAAGCCAGTCCTTCAATAGCCTATAGCGCGTTGGTATCTTTTTATTACTTATTTCTCTGCATTGAGTGACAACCCTCTCAAATATAAGACACACAAACAGAACAAATAAAAGTCTCAGATTCACTGTCTGTAATTGCAAATTTCTTGCTTACTTGCCATTGTGACATGATAGCAACCCTTCTGCTGTGATAATGCAACTTCAACTACGCTATAATATCCAAAGTAGCCGAACGTAATGTCATGTTTTTTCTCGAAGTTGGCAGTAACATATCAAAAGTTTTTAATTAAATATAAAGAAGTTATACAAATTTAATCCTTACCGTTCTCTCAAAGGAACTTAGTTCCTTCCTTAGGCACTGGATGAGGTCTGCTCACTCTGCTGGAAAATGACTCTAGGGGCAGCGTGCGTCGAACACGTGTTCCACAACAACACTAGGCTGCCCATAGATGCGCCTGCCTAATAATCGGCTTGATATACTTGGATATTGGCCGATGCCGATTATGTTAAAAAATGCAAAACGAATCGGCCGATTAATCGGCCGGCCGATTAATCGATCGACCTCTACATGTGTGTAGGGAAAAGTTAAAGAGTCACAATGAATTCAAAAGTTTAATTTAGGTGTTGTTTAATGTCTTTCAGAAACTGGACAATTGAATTGACCAGAACAATCAAGCCCTCCTTTACAACAAGAGGGGCAGACTGTGGTGAAGTGTGCTACAGCACTGATGAGAGGGACAATCTGGATGGCAGCATATGCGGTAAGCATGGGGTTAGAATTGTTTAAATTATGAACGCACAATACGTTTATTTGTTTGATTAAAATGGGTCTAACCTATGTTTGATTATATTGTTATAAATGTATATTAAATATTGTATTGTTATTTCATGTATATTATTTTCATTGTTATGTGGTTCACATTGTTTATTCATTAATTTATTTTGATTTAGTAGTTTTGTGCACATAGTCTTCCCATGATTAATTTATTCATTCTTTGCTCATAGGTGAGGACCATATGTGGATGGTAATGAGGACCACAGTGATGATTAATGACAAATTGGAGGAATGGGCACATTTATACACTGAGGTAAAGGCTATGAATAGCACTACTTTTTTTAAATCATGTTTTTGTTCAGATGTATGATTATTTTAATATGAAAGGTCAGATTTTAAACTATGTAAGTGCACATAATCTTTGTAGAATGAAGTATATTACATTCATAGCAGTATAGTCTAAAAAAGCTTTCTCATCAACCACTGCCTGCTTGATCTGTCTTAGGATGGACTCCATAGAGAATAAACTGCTGTTTTATGTATTTCAATATAAAATCATTTTCACTGTTTATTCAAATATGTTCCAGATCTGGTTAATGTTATTTAGTTTGTTTATTGATGTATTATGTAATATTGTTTTAACTTAAGATATTGGTTAATGATATTGTCTGTGATTTTGGGGCATCAAATTGTTATTTAAAATAAATGTATTTAAATAAAAATTGTTTATTTGATATTGTATTGTGTACTGATATTCATTGGAAACCAGGTGTGTTGTCCTCCCGAAAAGTTAGGGTCAGGTGATAGCTGAGTTTAAAATAATAAAGAATAGCGTGTAACGCTTCACTGATCACTACTTTCATCACTTCATTCTCTTAAATTAATATACATTGGTAGCCATTCAATTATTATGCTTTAGTTTCAAACATGTCCTACCATTTAAATTTTTTTTTTTTTTTTAAATCTACTCCATTTGCTCAATGCATTACCCATAGCTAAATGATATTGCCATTGTTCATGCTGCACAGCCATTATAGTTTTAGTTACACCTATTCAAATATAATCAAATGGACTATTCCAAACTGATATTCTTGCATTTGTTTTATGTTCGGTTTTATATCATGTCCATGTGCATATTTGAGGTACACTGTAGATATTTACCACACTGTTTTGTAAACATGTAGATTAAAGACTAACATCACTCCTGTAAAAAAAGCCAAAATTGTATCCATACTTTTAAAATCTAACAGCAGTCAGTACACTAAAATGTCAAACTTCTTCTCACTTTCACCTGTTGTCTGCCCAGAACACCAGATAGCTTCTTCCTCTTATTTACAGAGGTAGGTGGAAAAGCACACATTAGCGCTATATAGATAAAATAATTGTGTTGAAATGAGGGGATAAAGTAAACCAATTGAAAAGTGAGGCAAATACAACTTCTGTTACTGTACTTCGCAATGATAAATTTGTATATTTTAATTAAGACAGATTTGTTGCTTTTTACAGGGAAATACTAACAGTTATGTACACATTAAAGGGGAAATTGTATGGTTATGACATCGTGGTAAGAAATTTTGCCACGGCAAGCACCACTCACATTTTCTTCAGGAAAATGTACCTATCTAGTTAGTGGTGCTCCGTACAAAACTTCGGCACCTAACTCGTCCCGCACCGTTTGGCGTAGACCCACAAATGAGGTGTCAAATCGAACGGCCTATTGAGGACACATGTGCTATGACTTTTCTAAGGGATGGGTGGTATGATGTTCGCACAGCGGATGAAAAAGTGGCCAAAAAAGTCCCATTGACTTAACATTGCAGAATGTTCAGAAATTTAAATCCCAACTAACATTTTCACACACACAGACAAAAAGGGCCTGACAGCCCTGCATGTCTCTCTCTCTCTCTCCCTCAGAGGATATATATTATCAAGCAGCCTATAAGTAATGACCTAAAATCTTCATAGCCACACACTAAAACTTGCTAGCATCATGTTAACACATGCTAGCATCGCCTAGGGAAGTTCTAAAACATGCTAAAAACGTGCTAGCGTCATGTTAACACATACTATTATTGCCTAGCGAAGTTCTAAAACATGCTAAAAACGTGCTAGCATCATGATAACACATACTATTATTGCCTAGCGAAGTGCTAAAACATGCTAAAAACGTGCTAGCATCATGATAACACATGCTAGCATCGCCTAGCAAAGTGTTAAAACAAGCTAAAATGTGCTAGCATCATGTTAACAAATGCTTGCTTCGCCTAGTGAAGTGTTAAAACATGCTGAAAACGTGCTAGCATCACGCTAACAGATGATAGCATCGTCTAGCGAAGTATAGAAGACATTGTTGACACAGTGCACCGAATTGGCAGGAAGGAACCAGGGAAACCAAGGCAGATGATCATGCAATTCACATTGTGGAAATATGGGAATGAAATGTGGAAATCAACAAAGAATTCGTCAGTCTACCTGATCCATGGAGTCAGAATCATGGAAGATCTTACGAAGGCTTATCGAAACGCCCATGCTGCACTGTGGCATTTGATTGAACAAGTGCGTAAAGAAGGGAAAAAGGCTGACTTCCGGGGACCATTTTGTTACATGGAAGGAAGATGCATTGTCTCAACATAATATTTTACTTGAACTGATTAAGGGTAGGATGGTGTGAGATATTAATATTTGGAGACACACTGGGTTGTGAGGAATATTCTGGGTTTGTTGGTACCCAACCCTGAGGAACATTTGTTCCTTTCATACCAGTGCTTGTTTTTTTCTAATTTCAAACTTTAGTCTTTTATGTTTCCAGTTAAGTTACCATTTTCATTAATGTCATTAAACATTCAGGGCATTCAAAATAAGGTCAAAAGAAAGGCAATGTTCTTAGTTTGTAATAGTGGCTCTCACTGTACTTTTCTACAAGAAACTCTAATGTAACTGATGCTGTTTTTTGGTCCAATCAATGGGGAGATAAAGTTTTATTTAGCCATGGATCTTCTCACTCAGCAGGAGCTGCAATTTTCTTAATGGACATTGGATAGCGGGGGTTTAAGATTTTGAAAATATTTTTTTCATTATGATTAATTTATATGGTCACAATAATGCTAAACAGAATCAACATCTGCTTTCTGAGGTTTCTTCCTTAATTCTCTGAATTAAAAAGGTTATATCCAACAGATAATATTGTTGTAAGTGGGGACTTTAATGTTGTACCAGATGAGACACATGATAGACCAACCAAACTCCTTAATTACCAATTTTTGCAATAATCTCAAACTGATAGATGTGTGAAGATATCTTAATCCTTATCTCAAACAGTTTCCTTGGTTAAAACCCAATGCTTCCAGCAAATCAAGAATTGATTATTGGTTTATTTCAGATAATTTATCGTTGTTTGTAAAAGATTGCAGCTCTGGAGCACCTCTGACAGATCACTGTGCCCTTTCTTTATTAGTTAAACCGAATTATAACACTTCACGTAATAAGGGATATTGGAAATGTATTTCTGATTTATTAATAATGAGGGATTCTATGATAGAATAAAAGTTTTAATTCAGAAAATTATTAATAATAATGAATTAAATTCTCATAGCAAAACACTTGCTAAAGGAGACAGCACGAACATAACATTATCTATGAGATTAACGAATACTGTAGTAAAAGTGTATTAAGGAATGTTAAAAAAAGAGAATTGGAATTAGATTTGGATAATCTTTACATTTAAGAAAGCCAAAGGTGCATAAGTTTAAAAGCTAAATGGATAGAAGAGGGTGAACAACGTTCTTACTTTTGTAGATTAGAAAAAAGACGATGGTCTAAAAATGCAATTCTTTCATTAATGGTGAATGATACTGAAAGCACAGATCCTAAATAAGCAAGGAAATCCATCACTTCTACAGTGCCTTGTATTCTTCTAAATTCGCCCCAATATAATCTATATCTATAATAAAAAATATTTTTAAATAATACATTTCATTCCCCGCATCGATATGAATTGAGAGATCGCTGTGATGGTGGGTTATGGATTGAAGAATTTGACTTAGCGGTTCAAAAACTTAAGAGAAACAAATCTCCTGGTCCTGACGGTCTCACAGCTAAGTTTTTTAACATTTTCTGGAGTGATCTTAAATTGTTGTTATTTAATGAATTTGTTGAGTCTATGGAAGAGGGGTCTTTAGGCCCACAACGAGTCATGGGCAATTACCTTAAACCCTAAACCAGATAAAGACCTAAGATATGTAGATAATCTTTGCAAAACAATGATTATAAAATATTCACACATATTTTTGTAAATAGATTAAAAGATGACATTAATAATTTAATGAGACACAATCAGGTTTCCTTAAAGGGAGATCTACGTTTTAGGCACTAATAATGCCATAAATATTTTTCTTTTATCAATAAACATCATACAAAGTCCAGTGAACATAAAAAAGCTAAATCAATATTTGATGTGGCCACCTTTGCTTTAAAACAGCCCCAATTCTCCTAGGTACACCTGGACATTTTCTTGGTTGTAGGCAGATAGGATCTACCAAGCTTCTTGGAGAATTCACAACAGTTATACTGTCTATTTAGGCTGTCTCAATTGCTTCTGTCTCTTCATGTAATCCCAGACTGACTTGATGTTCAGTGGGGGGCTCTATGGGGGCAATGCCATCTATTGCAGAGTGCCTCTTTCTTTTATTTTTTTTGTGATTGGTTAAAGATGTATTTTAAGTCGTTTTTTGAAGACAGAGAGTGAGTCAGCTTCATGGATGGAGTTGGGAAGGTCATTCCACCAATGTGGAATGATGAAACTGAAAGTTCGGGAAAGTGTTTTGGTGCCTCTTTGTGTTGGTACAACGAGGTGATGTTCCTTAGCCGCAGGCTTCTGGTGGGCGGATAGCTCTGCAGAGATTATTTTAGTTATGCTGGAGCAGACCCAGTGACTGTTTTGTATGCCAGCATCAGAGCCATGAATTTGATACGTGCATCAACCGGCAGCCAGTGGAAAGAGAAAGAGTGGTGTAACATGTGTTCTCTTTGGTTCATTAAAGACCAGACATGCTGCTGCATTCTGGATCGATCGATCTATCTATCTATCTATAAAGGCTGTCAATCGATTAAAATATTTAATCAAATTAATTACATGATGTCCCGATTAATTAATCGCATATACAAATATTTACTGAGAAAGCCCCTCATATAACAATAATTAAATATATAATGATGAAATGTATGTATATATAATAACATTTAACCTAAAAAAAATTTTATGGTGACAAATTCATTTTAAAAAGTGCAATTGTATTTTTCTTTAATGTTGAACTTGCATGTGTAATAATACAAGTGTAATGCCACTATTGGAAATTTCATATCAACTACACATTTTAACACATATTATTAGCGAGTTGAAACCTAAAAAAAAGTGGTGTTATAACTGTCCAAATGTGATCTGCCGGGCCCAATTTACCTCCCGTGGTTGTGGGAAAAAACGAACATTTAGAGTGACAAAAAAAAACACCTCACTAGCTTTTTAACATAGTAAAAGGGTGCTGTAGACTCACACATCAACTCTTGGTGAAAAATACTTTCTTTGCTCCCACACATAATCCATTTTGATTGACTCTTCTTAGTAGCTTCAGTACAAAAGTTAGATGACAAAATTAGGAGCGCTGAAAAGGGTTGGGCTGAATAAGGTGACTAGTTTATACAACTGCGTTACAACGTGCCCTGTCGGCGCAACTGGGATTTTGGCTCGTCAGTTCTGCTGGCTAGCTAACAATTAAAGACCATGTAAGATGCTAGCTAACAGATTGGAGATTAAAATAATACCAAGTTTGCCTCATTTTAAATATAAACACTAAAAACAGAGATGAAAATTTACTTTTGTGTGAATTATTTACTTTTGCTACATAAAACGAACTTTTGGTGAAATCTTCAAAAGTTGTCTTTTTTTTTTTTTCAAATTTCAAATTTCACAATTTTCACAAAAATGTATTTTTTTTCTTCCCTTTTCTCCCCAATTTGGAATGGCAATTCCCAATGCGCTCTAAGTCCTCGTGGTGGCGTAGTGACTCACTTTAATCTGGGTGGCAGAGGACGAATCTCAGTTGCACCTGTGTCTGAGAACATCAATCTGTGCATCTTATCACGTGGCTTGTTGAGCGCATTGTGGAGACGTAACATTGTGTGTGCATCCACGCACAACTCACCACGTGCCCTACCAAGAGCGAGAACCACACATTATAGCGACTATGAGGAAGTTACCCCATATGACTTTAACCTTCCTAGCAACCAGGCCAATTTGGTTACTTAGGAGACCTGACTGGATTCACTCAGCACGCCCTGGATTCGAACTCGCGACTCAGCGTAAATAATCGCTGAGCTAACCAGTCCATAACTTTAAAACATATAAAACTGGATTCTATAGAGAATGCATTAAAAAATAAGCACTTTATAGCTCAGACAAATAACATGTCTGAAAACTTTTTTACCAACATAAATATGTTTCAAATTTCAAATGTACATAAAAGTACAAGGGAAAGTGTGTATTTTATGTGCTGTGACAAGTCTGCATTTCTTAATCACCTTTCAACTTTTTTCTAGAAGTGCAAATTAATTATTGCCTTAGTTAATGTGAGGTTGTGGAAACAACAAGTATAATTATAATATATTATATGTATTTGTAGTTATAAAAGATCATAAAATTATGTGTCACACAGTAGGACACTGATGACAATGCTTAAAATTTGATTTGATGCCGTATGAATATGTACATGACTACATGACTCATCTTATACTTAATATGTTGTCTTTGGTTGTTACCATTATTGTATGTTATTGTATGTCAAAATCTGGTCCACATGAGGAACGAAGTTATCGATAATATCGACTAATCGTTTCAGCCCTAGATAACATGAAAATGAATGTGGAAAAATATAATTATATAAGCGAATAGTTGCATGGCATCAGAACAATTTTTTCTTCCGCTCATCTTGACGCACAGAAATACTAAAACACACTAGCTGACAGACAGCGCTCACCCTTTCAGTCATAGCACTCGTTCAAATAGAGAGCACTGTTTTCCTTAAGTAATAACAGGAAAACAGCATCTGGAGTTAGTAATGACAAACCTAGACATGGCATGTTTTATAATAGGCTTATGTAGCAATTTTGACAGGTTTATTTAAATTCAGGTGTTAAAACATTGATAATGATCTTTAATTATTGTTAATAAAAATTTATAAATATGAAAACTATTGAGTTGCTTATAGGCTACTTACTAATTTTTAAAAGGTAAACAAAGCTAATAATTTTCTGCTAAGGCCTATATATATATATATATATATATATATATATATATATATATATATATATAATTTAAGGTACTTATTTTATCCAAAGAATTCGTAAAAATGGAATTTATTAGAGGTAAATACATTTGAAATTAAATAAACCTAAAAGTACTTGGTATCGTATCTAAAAGAAAATAAGCGGTTTCGCCCATCAGTACTTGCTTAACAACAGGCCCAAATTACCCAGCGGCCATATGCCAAGATTGTGATAGAATTTTGAGTAGTGGGCAAACAATTTAACAAAACGCAAACAGATTAAAATGTTAAAAATTGAGTTTTGCCATGTGTCCAAAAGGTGGCAGCAAGTCTTTTGGAATGCGACTTGACACACCTGTATTCAGTCAAAAAGAAATGGGAATTTACAGCTGGGACGTGGCTATCTAACCAAATACATTGAAATACTCCAACAACAAGTTTCGCTCATGCAACACATTCCAGCTCTTTTTGAGAAAGTGTCACTCTTACTTTCAGTTCGCTTCTTTACACACTTTAAAAACGTAACTTATAACTGAAATGTGAATCTACGTGACGCACTTTAAAACTTAATTTCATTTGCATATCATAACAACCCTCTTCTACATTGATAAAAAAAAAAAACTTTAAAATCAAATTATGATTTTACTTGATTTGTTTTAAAATGTATCAACGACCAAACATAACACTCTTAACACAAAACAAACCTAGAGAAATCCCTTGCGTAACGCGTCTTATAAATGCCTCAGTTCCGGGTAATAAAGGCAGACCAGAGCAATAGTATTGTGACTATGGGCGACGACGCGCTGGAGTTAAAGACTATTGTTGTATGTTACAACAATAACGTCGCCACTGACCAAAGCATCGAGGCAAGTTGTTTGATATTTTTTTATTTTATTCGTTGCTTCATTCTATTTTAGTCTTCTGACCAGGGACTAGTTTAGTTAACTCGTGATCTGTAGATGTTTGTGCAAGTGCGCACACGTCCTGTCTTTTCAGGAGAGCTTCAGTTTCACTCAGATAGCCAATATTGTGTATGTGGAGGGATAAAACTTTTAAAATATAATTTTAATCACCTACAAAAAAAGAATAGCCTGCAGTTATGGTACTATTGTACAACTGTGATGGTAACATACGACATGGAAATATTAGGGTAGTTTGATCTACTGTGGTAATGAATGGTTAGCTTAATATAATGTCCATGTACTGTACCATTGTATGTCTAAAAACATGGTAGTACCTTGGTACCCCATGTGCTAATAACCAGGGTTGGGAGGGTTACTTTTGAAATGTATTCCACTACAGATTACATAATACATGCTGTAAAATGTAATTTGTAACATATTTCGTTAGATTACTCAAGGTCAATAAAGTATTCGAAATACTTTGGATTACTTTGTCAGCAGTGGCAAAAATGTTTTCCATTTGTTTTGACTACGGCTGGGCGATATGACGAAAATTGTTATCACGATAATCTTTTTCATATTATGCGATATCGATATTTATCACGATATACATTTACAAATTGCACTTTTTTTTTATTTCAAAGTTAACGGAAGAAAATAAGAAAAAATAAATTCGAACAGTCAAAATAGTCTCTACAAAACTGCATAGGGGGTCCAGAGACGGCCAAAGCAGTGGGGTCTGCGGATCTTTTACCAAAATATTAAAATATTTTATAGTTTATCAATTGAAAATGAATGTTAAAAGATCATCTGTTTGTTCTGAAGCATAGTGACAGCAGTCCAGTATTTGTTGGAATATTTTACATTAAATTTTCTTTTTTTTTTATATATATATTTCTTTAGATTCAGATACCCAAGTATGGGGCATAGAAGCCCTTGTGACTGTGGAATGATGCTGAATATGGGTTCAGCGGTGTCCCGAGAGAATTTAGAAAACGTTTTTTTTTTTTTATTTAAAAAAAACATTTGTATATTTTCTTTAAAGTGAGAGACTAGTCTACCAACTAGTAATTTTAGTCTTTCCTTATCCATTCCAGACATCTAATTAATTTTCACAAAATTAGAAATGAAATAGATTTGTTTATTATTAAAGTCTCATAACATACTGATTAATAAAGATACATTTAGAAGGGAAAAACGTTATGGTCTAAAAGGTGCTTTGAAACCACGTTAACTCATGTGGCGCTTCATGTATACACGTGCAGGGAAAAGAGGCAACATGTGCGGAGCGAGACAGGGCAGAAATTATGCATGTTTGGTGCTAGAGGACAATATTCAAGATTACAGCGCAGAAAGATCAGAGCAGTTGTCCACATCACTGTTGTTCTGTCGCGCTCTTCACTAGAGATGATGAGAGGGCGCAACCATTGTTATGTCCGATGTAGCCTAATCGCTAGCAAGGCAGCTAGCATTAGCAAGTTCATCCAGTCTGACCCTACGTTATCACTGGCGCGTTGTGAGCGAAGCTGAGAGCATTTTCAGTTCATTCCTATGAAAGCCGAGCGTCATGCTCGCAAGGTGGATCGTAGGATTGGCAGCGGGGCGAAGCAAGCTCTCTCTCGCGCTGAGAGCACCTTTGAGCGGATTTCGTCCACCCCAGTGGAAACGCAGCCTGAGAAAGCCAAACTGCTTGTGTTGTAGTGACATGCAGTAAATATCGAAAAAGCTTATCCTGGATTTTCTTTATCCTGATAAATATCGATATCGTTTTATCGCCCAGCCCTAGTTTTGACTATAAAAAGACAAAATACACATGTTAAAAATACATTCTCTGAAAAACATAAATATCTTATGCAGTGCTGTTTCTAAAACAAGATCAATCAAATAGATCTTGTTTTAAAGATTTTTTTTTATATTTTTACAGGAAAACAATAAAAAAATTATTATCAAGAATACGATTTTTGCCCTAATATCAAAGGTCTTACTAGTAAAAAAGGAATTATGATCCAACATGAATTTGATATATGAAATATGAACGTGCCTGCTAACATATGTATGTAAAATGGCTAGAAATAGCATTTTAGCTTAGCGTAAAGCTGACAATTTACACAAGGTTTATTTCTATTTCTTCTGCTCCAAACTTCAAACTTACTTCTCTGTCTGCTCGTATGAATGTAACACATCATAAGAAGGTGTTTCACCGTTGGTCAAATGTACTTTGGATCGCATAATTTATATGTATACATTTTTTACATCTGATAGGACTAAATATTAAATTAAACAAATTACAATAAAATTCAAAGTAATCTCTTCAGTAATCAAAATTATTTTTTAATGTAACTATTCTAATTAATAATGATTTTAATTGTAACTGTAGTGGAATACAGTTACTTAGATTTTGTATTTTAAATACATATTCCCATTACATGTATTCCGTTACTCCCCAACCCTGCTAATAACACTGGTACTATGATAGTAACATGGCACTCATTTTAAAAATATTTTTTCATGGTTGTTAAAAGATATATTTTATAGTCTACCATAGTGCAATATTTGTCTCTGAATGGGTGTATTCTATCCATCTGTCAATCTATCTAAACAATTTAAGAATAGAATGACAAGATGAAGATGTTATTGATGGGAAGTCAGATTCTTTTCCGGACAGTTCGTTTCAATAAACTGTTTAAAAAAAACAATTATTCACCAGTTAATTTACATCGTCGCATAATGACGTCACTGTATATAACGCTAATACTCCAGAGTCATAGAAAAAAATGCTCAAGCACATTAATTAGAGCCATATGTAAGTGCATATTGCTGATTTATTACATTTTATTTAAGTTATAATAATATTGACATATTATGACTATTTCATTCAGTGATCTTTCAATACATCCTACATTAAAGTGTTTCTCCTAAACCAATACTGACACTAATATACAAATGCAGATGTTCTACAAATGTCTAAAGCATATAAAGTGATTAAACTAGTCTTAATCAACTCACCCTTTTTTTTTACAGAAACCATGATTCTGCTCATCACAATTCCAGATATAATTTGCATGCACAATACTCAATAGTAAAATTAATTTACAATTCTCGACTACAAGTCCTCGCTTCACGCATGCTCATCAGCTGCACACTGATCAGCAGTTCTCAGTATTATGTCCTAAAGTGGCGATTCTCATATCATTGTGCTGCTGACTCGCATACTGCTGTGAGCGACCCCATGTACAGTTGACTCGAGAACTGTAGACTGGATCATCTTCATACATTGATAAAACAGTAATACAATCAAGTCATATTTGTTATACTTTCCACTGTTCAGCAAAGTACACCAGAAACAGACATTTTGTCCCTTAATCACATTCACGCTCAATGACACCAGCTCATCGTTTCTCAGTATGTCACCTCCGAAAAGGCGATTCTCAGTACAGTGCACTGTTGACTTGTGAACTGTTGCGACCTGAGCGTTCAGTCCGATTTGTTAACAAGTTAGAGCGGTTAATTTCAAAGAAAATTTGGCAAAAGCAGATATCACAAGTTTTCGGATCATATTACTCCCGGTTATCAGCTAATTTCGATTCGGAGTGTCAGACATGTCCTGTAGACAGATTAAGATGAAACGAACTGTATTTTAAAATAAACATACCCCCCTCAACTACTACTGTGCAAATGTTTACAGGTGACTCCAGGAAATGGAGCTTGCTCAGACCATGCAAAATCCGGACCAAATGAGGTGTCTCATCTTCTATCAGTGCCACAGGTAAGCTCAATGCCACATTCTTGCAGCTGTAGATTGGCTGAAGAAATAAATCAAAGCTTGCAGATTGACTGTAGGCTATATCACAATGTTTCTGATTTGGCACAAAACCTTCATATAGCAGGGTCAGAAATTAATGGGGGCAAAAATACCACCAAAATGTAAAAATGCCCCCTAAAGTCAAAATGAACGAGCATAAAAATTCCCTTATAATGAATTAATTTGTTTTTGTATTTGTAACATCTGCTACAAATCTTGATATTCTATTATAGTCCTAGTAATACAAATTATGGCATACAAATATGACCTGATGTTGATTTCATTCTTAGGTTAAGAGGTAATAAATTCTCTACATTGTGAATTTGTATTAATTAATTCATGAAATTGATGTTTTGAACATAAGCTGATGAGACACAATTTATATTCAAAATGGTTGGAAAAATATACTCAAAAGTAAAAAAACAAATCAGGAGTAAATACTGCCCCTTTATGTAAAAGTTAATTTCATAGTTTCATTCAACTACAAAAAACAAAAGCATGTCCTACCTTATTTCAAGTGGGATATTTGATATGCATTGACTCAAAAGAAATATGCACACATAGTTGAAAAGCAATGAATGGTGCCAGTGATCTGATACAGTAATTGCACTCCTTCTGTGGTTTTATTTTATTATAATAATGCTAATCTATTTCAAATGCTTGCAGTGTGCAGTTTCATCTGTGTGTCTGGCTTCGTGTGTGTGTGTGTTCAGGTCTCTGACAACAACAGGGAACAGTACAATGTGGATGGAGATGCTATTGATGATGAGTCTGTAAACGGAATATTTACCTCAGAGGTAATTCTTTTTGTGAAAAATCAATGGATGTTTTTTTCCAAGTGTTACAGAAAGATGCATAATTTGACACACACATGTATGTATGTATATATATATATATATATCTAGAGTGCATCCGGAATGTATTCCCAGCGCTTCACGTTTTCCACATTTTGTTAATGCCTTATTCCAAAATGGATTAAATTCATTATTTTCCTCAAAATTCTACAAACAATACACCATAATGACAACATGAAAGAAGTTTGTTTGAAATCTTTGCAAATTTATTACAAATATAAAACGTAAGTACCTAAGTATTCACAGCCTTTGCCATGACACTCAAAAATGAGCTCAGGTGCATACTGTTTCCACTGATCATCCTTGAGATGTTTCTACAACTTGATTGGAGTCCACTTGTGGTAAATTCAGTTGATTGGACATGATTTGGAAAGGCACACACCTGTCTATATAAGGTCCCACAGTTAACAGTTTATGTCAGAGCACAAACCAAGCCATGAAGTCCAAGAAATTGTCTGTAGACCTCCGAGACATGATTGTATCGAGGTACAGAAGAATTTCTGCAACATTGAATGTCCCAATGAGCACAGTCGCCTCCATCCGTAAATGTAAGAAGTTTGGAACCACCAGGACTCTTCCTAGAGCTGGCCACCCGGCCAAACTGAGTGATCAGGGGAGAAGGGCCCGATAAAGAACCGATAGTCACTCTGACAGAGCTCCAGCATTTCTCTGTGGAGAGAGGAGAACCTTCCAGAAGAACAACCATCTCTGCAGCACTCCACCAATCAGGCCTGTATGGTAGAGTTGCCAGACGGAAGCCACTCCTCAGTAAAAGGCAAATGACAGCCCACCTGGATTTTGCCAAAAGGCACCTGAAGGACTCTCAGACCATGAGAATCAAAATTTTCTAGTCTGATGAATCAAAGATTAAACACATTGGCCTGAATGGCAAGCGTCATGTCTGGAGGAAACTAGGCACCGCTCATCACCTGGCCAATACCATCCCTACAGTGAAGCATGGTTAGGGCAGCATCGTGCTGTGGGGATGTTTTTCAGCAGCAGGAACTGGGAGACTTGTCAGAATTGAGGGAAAGATGAATGCAGCAATGTACAGAGACATCCTTGATGAAAACCTGCTCTAGAGCACTCTGGACCTCAGACTGGGGTGAAGGTTCATCTTTCAACAGGACAACGACCCTAAGCACACAGCCCTTATAACAAAGGAGTGGCTACGGTACAACTCTGTGAATATCCTTGAAACATTTCAACATCTCTGGAGAGATCTAAAAATGGCTGTGCACCGACGCTCCCCATCCAACCTGATGGAGCTTGAGAGGACCTGTAAAGAAGAATGGGAGAAACTGCCCAAAAATAGGTGTGCCAAGCTTGTAGCATCATACACAAAAAGACTTGAGGCTGTAATTGGTGCCAAAAGTGCTTC
Source organism: Xyrauchen texanus (assembly GCF_025860055.1). NCBI lineage: Eukaryota > Metazoa > Chordata > Actinopteri > Cypriniformes > Catostomidae > Xyrauchen > Xyrauchen texanus. Next base: position 6,730,246 of record NC_068313.1, on the reverse strand, counting down.
AACAAAGTATTGAGCAAAGGCTGTGAATACTTAGGTACATGTGATTTTGTAAATTTCAAAGAAAGTTCTTTCACGTTGTCATTATGGGGTATTGTTGGTAGAATTTTGAGGAAAATAATGAATTTAATCAATTTTGGAATAAGGCTGTAACATAACAAATGTGGAAAAAGTGAAGCGCTGTGAATACTTTCTGGATGCACTATATATACAGTATATACTGTGTGTTTGTGTGTGTGTGTGTGTGTGTGTGTGTGTGTGTGTGTGTGTGCGTGCGTGCATGCATGTGTGTACACACTCACACACAATGTCTAGTTCACACTTTACACTTTTACAATTTATACAAATAGAAGAGATGACAATAATATTTTTTTAATTAGTTCTGCCCTTCACAAACTACATAACAAATATTTACACATATCTCACATAATAATTTACACGTCAACCCTGTTCAAAAGTTTACAGCCATTTGGTTCGTATGTGTGTTGCCTTCTTGAGCATCAATGTTTGCTCCTTTTGTAAAAAAAAAACTGCGCAGAAGATGCTGAGAATAAAAAAACCTCCAGGATTTTCCTTAATAACAGTGGGCAGCTTCACTGCTTAGAACAAATAAACTATCATCAAAGATAGAGACCGTCATTGATAATCAAGGAAGAACCACACAATATTAACAACAAAGAGGATGTAAACTTTTTTACAGAATAATTTGTGTAAAGCTAACATCTGTGTGATTATGACTGAACTCCTCTAAGTCAGAATCCCCCCTAAACGTAACGATATCATAGTGCCACGGAGCGCTGATTGGCCCGGGATAGCGGCCCACGAAGGCCCGGCAAGGAGAGCCGTTCGTTTGTGGAGAACCTGGTGCTAAATGACTCGTAGACGACCTGAATATGGGTTGGGGTATCGTGTGTGTCACTCGCTGCGATCCATTGAAAGTCAGCCCTCGATGCAGGGGACATAGAAGAGGACGCTAACCCGCTGATCATGCCCACTTACAGGACTTCCCGTTCCAGTTGCTGTCGGCACACAGCACGGGTGTTTGTAGCCTGCTAGCCTGATTAGCATTGCTTATTCTTATACGTTCATCGTTTTATTATTTGCCATTTTACCATGTGCTTTGGGTTTTCTCCACTGTGTTTTTACACGGATTATTGCATCAATCTCAAACATCTGCTGATCAGGATCCACATCGAACCACATTGATCTCAAATCCTCGCCACTCAAGTAAAACCATAACAAAAACAAAAAACAATTGCGGTAAGTCATTGCATCCGCTAATATTATTTCTTCCTGCATTGCCTGCCACAAGATTATAGCTTCTTCTGTCAGTAGTGAGGGATTTACATGTGAGAAAATGTAAGGAATTAGTCTGGATGACAAAGAAGGTTAATGAGTTAGATACACATATCTGAACACTAGTGGAGTCCCTTGAGAAAGAGGAGCCGGTTGATACCGTTTCAGATGTGGGTAGTACAGCGAGCAACACACACACTTTGGTTCCTGCTCTAGAGCCCCCGCAGCAGGGCATTTGGGTGACGTCTCAGCGCATACACGCTCAACAAAGCAACACCACTCTCTCATTCCTGTTAGGGTTTCCAATCGATTCTCCACACTCAATGATGCACCCACTGAGAATCATGTTGAAAAATCCTTAATAATTGGTGATTCTATTGTAAGGAGTGTGGAAATAGAGACTCCAGCCACCATTATTAAATGCATTTCCTAGTGCTGGCTAATGCTAAACATATATTTTCTAAAATTGTTATTCATGTCGGCACTAACGATGTCTGGCTTTGCCAGTCGGAGATCACTGAAGATAATGATAAAGAGGTGTGTGAACTTTTAAAAACAATGCCAGACACTGTAATATTCTCTGGCCCCTCTCCCTGCTTATCATAATGACCAGGTTTATAGTAGATTAGTGTCACTGAATGGCTGGATGTCTGAGTGGTGTCTGGAGAATAGTATAGGATTTATAGACAATTGGAAGAGTTTTTGGGGTAGACCTGACCTGCTAAAGATCTCCCCAGAGAAAGTGCCATTCTCCTCTGTAGAAATTTGGCTCATATTCTTAATAATGAAAGTATTTGACTAATTGGGGCCCAGGTCAGGAAGCAGACAAATTGGTTAATCTGAACGTCTGCTAGCTGCCTTAAGATGTCACACAGGTCACATAAACTGCAACATATAGACTGTGTCTGCTCCCCAATCTACCAAACCAAACCCCTGATTAAATAATTTAGAAAGAATTTGTCAAACTTGGGGGAAAAAACAAAAAACATTTTAAGATAAACATAGGGAGGTAAGGCTACTAAATATTAGATCTCTTTTTACCAAAACACTAATTGTAAATTAAATTATTACAGATCATAGTTTGGATGTGTTCTGTTTGACTGAAACCTGGCTTAAACCGGATGAATATATTCGTTTAAATGAATCTACTCCCTCAGGTTATTGTTATAAACATGAGCCTCATCTGAAGGGTCGAGGAGGTGTTGCTATAATTTACAGTGAATTTTTTGGTGTTAATCTGAGGACAGGTTAAGAGTTTGTCTTTTGAACTTGCTACATAGATCCCCTGGGCCATACTCAAGATTTCCTTGGTGGATTAGCACATTTTCTGTCACATCTAGTAGTTTATGTAGATAGAGTTTTAATTGTTGGTAACTTCAACATTCACTGTAGCCTATTTTCCATTCACCTTTCGGTCTTTTTTTTTTATCAACAAAGTAAAAATGAAAAAAAAACATTTGCGACATTTGCCACCTTCTGCCCGTTTCCATTCAAATGGCCTTTTATCGATAAAAATGGTGTGCGTGATGACGTCATGCCTAAAAAAATACTTTGTCGCATAGGTTTTGGTTTAGCGCAGAAGAAATCTGCCCTGAAGCCGTTTCCATTCAGAAATGTGTGTTTAACGCTAATCCGCCTCACAGATGTCCCTAATTTTTTTTCCTCTGAAGTTTGGGTAAATGGGGAGATTATTGAGACAATTCATTGAAATTAGTCAGCTTACTGTCATTTTAATTAACAAATAAAATCAATCAGAAGAGGAGGAATTGCAATCAAAAGGGAGTTGTTGCCCTTCTGATATGACCGTTATATTGGTCTTGATGTTGCGAAGCGGATCGACATGGCCCTGTTCAAGCTGGCAACCTGCCAGCAAAAGCAGTGAGGGAAACTTTCTGTCTCAGTATAAGGACCATCAATCGATGTGTATATGCGGTGTGCACAGCTATTAAAGAAAAAAAATTATGCAGTGTTATATCAGGGTTTACATATGATACATTCCTGATATTCAATATTTTTAACAATCATCTAATCAAAAGCATCGCCATCACAACTGCATTATGTCCCACATATTTCTCCAGCAACTTTTAATGACCAACTGAACTTGATTATCATCTAAAATGTATTTTACTTTCATAATGCAAATACATTTTATTTGAAAGAAGCAGTAAATGTGATCCGAGGTATAGATGGTTAGATTTAAAGTATTTAAATGTTTAAAAACTTTCAAAAGCTTGTTTTCGGAAAGTGAACTCCGCATTGGACAAATAGTTCTGATAGTTTATAGCCTTGTAGAACATTCTGAGACTGTTCTAGTCTACAGAAGAGGGTAAAGCTCATTTACGTTTGTGTAAAGAAAAGGCATATATAGGTCTAAAAATATATATATTTTTTTCATTTGGTAATTAGTTTTTTTTATTTAATGCTTTTTTCGTTTGGTAATTTAAATATTTTTTTATTAAATTTATTTGATTTAATAAAGATAATTTTTTTCAAAAGTAAAACTAAACAATAATTTAATAGAATTGTGCTGTGTGTTTAAAAAAAAAAAAGCACTGATCCTTTTCTCCTAGCATTGTGTATTTATTTTTAATTGAAAACTCTCAGAAATTATATGTTTTGTGGGCCATGACTGCCAACAATTTTTTTTGAATGGTGTCGAAAAGAAACTTTAATAAATAGCTAAACGGATGGATACTGCGATTTAAATTAATTGCAAACAGTGGCCATTCAATTGTTCAATGTGCACGAGATATTGGTGTTGGCACTCCTGGAAGTTTCACGTTTGCAGATCGGCTCTATATGCCATAAAGATCATTCCATAATCACGTACAATAAATTGGCTTTCAATACTGTCGTCATGATTAACACAGGCTAATGATTGGGGCAAACTCTGTCATGTGACAAAAATGTTTGCGTTAATGCCAATTTTATCGACAAAATTGTTTCCAAACCAGTTTTTAGTGACTTTTCATGTATCGACAGTTTATGCGCTTGAGTTAAACGGAAAAATATTATGTTGACATTTGTGACATTTTAGCAATAATATGAAAATAATGTGCGTTTCCATCGCTAAATGTGCGTTAACTTTTTCCTCAAAAAATTCTTGGATGAAAACATAGTTATAGATAATGAAAATGACACAATGGGATTAGCATTTATCGTTATTCTCAACTCTATTTGAGTCAGACAAAATGTGACCGGACCAACTTATCACCATAACTATATGCTAGATTTAATTCTGTCTTATGGAGTTGATGTTGATACTATAGAAATTCTTCCACAGAGCGATGACGTATCAGTTCATTACCTAATTTCTTGTTTGCTGTGATCAGCTAATGTCACTCAATCTACACCACGCAGTTCAGGTAGAACTATTCTTTCGACCACTAAAGATAGATTCACTAATAATCTTCCAGCATTGTTTCACATACTCAGTAAGTCAAAAAGTCTAGAAGAACTTGATGTAATAACAGAGAATATAAATACAGTCTTCTCTAGCACTCTTGATAGTGTCTCCCCCCTTCGATTAAAGAAAATTCAAGAAAAAAGCCCCGCACATTGTACAATGATAACACTCATGCTCTCAAGAGAGCAGCTCGTAAAATAGAGCACAAGTGTAAGAATACAAAATTAGAGGTATTTTTGAGTGCATGATGGATAGTGTCTGTAGCTACAGACAGGAACTAAAAGCTGCCAGGTCTGCATATTTGAACAAACTCTAAGAAAATACCCACAATAATCCTTCAGTACTGTGGCTAAATTGGTTAGGAATAAAGCACCGACTGAACCAGATATTCATTCACAGCACAATAGTACTGACTTCATAAATTTCTTAACTGATAAAATTGAAAATAAATATGAAATAAAAGTGGATCTATGCAATCAAATGTCACAGCACCTCAGAAAACAGTGTCTCGTAATTTTCCTCACAAGCAACTTCAATCCTTCGCTGTCATAGGTCATGAAGTGCTAACAAAACATGTATGTTTGATCCAATACCAACTAAGCTCTTAAAAGAGCTATTCCTTGTAATATCAGAACCTCTTCTTAATATGAATCAATATTAATGGAAAGGATTGACAGATTGATAGCTCTTTCTCGTTTCTGTGGGTGGTGGTGCATGGCTGTTCTTAGATGGAGTGATTTGTCTGGTTAATTCCGATAACGAACGAGAATCCAGCATGCTAAATAGTTATGCAGCCCTGTGCGGTCGGTGTCCAACTTCTTAGAGGGACAATTGCCGTTCAGCCACACGAGATGGATGCCCTTAGATGTCCGGGGCTGCACGGCATGCCACAATGGGTGGATCAGCGTGTGTCCACCCCGCTGAACCCCACTCATGACCGGGACTGGGGATTGCAACTATTTTCCATCAACGAGGAATTCCCAGTAAGCACAGGTCATAAGCTCGCGTTGATTAACACTCTGGGGTCTTAGGGTGTTTTAGGCCTAAGTTTTGACATGCCTTGCCATATGTGCTTTTTTCAGTTGTTTAAAAACATATTAATGGCTGAAGTCTGATTTACTGTATTCATCACAAACTGGGCTAAATTAATATGCGAGCAACATGTATGTATTTTTGAGAAAATAACGTTTATGCATGGTTTTTGAAAAAACATTTCAAGTTATTGAAATAAGGCCATATAACACATACTAAACATTTGTCCATAAGACTTTTGAGAACTAGATCTTGTAGCCTAGAGTGTTTGCTACAAAATGATGTGAAAAACATCCTGATCACTCATTCATACAAAACAGTATAGTAATTGAACTTTTGTAAGACACTTTTAGTGTTAGAAAGGTCAAATGCGAGGAGGCGTAAACTATCATGAATATTTATTGTAATTCACACCTGAGGAGACAAAGAGGGCCTATCAATGAGGAATGTGACAGAAAGAGAATGAATGTAAGGAGACTTAATGATCAAAATCAAGTTTAAGTTAAAATAAGTAATCTGACTATACGTTTTCTTTACATAATTACTTAATTTTAGACCTACACTACCATTTAAATGAAGTCTCTTCTGCTCACCAAGGCTGCATTTATTTGATCAAAATACAGTATAAACATTGATATTGTGAACTCTTTTTACAATTTAAAAGAACAGTTTTCTTTTTGAATATATTGTCAAATGCAATTTGTGATCAAAGCTGAATTTTCAGCACCCTCATTATAATATGCTGATTTGACACTTTAACACCTGAACAGATATTTGCAAGCACAAGCTTCATTGATGATAATGAGGCAGCATAAACATTAGTTAAAATATAATCTAAACATTCATATTATTTTTTACATCATGTTACATATCATATTTATATGTATATAAATGTATATAAATAGCAAACTATTTAAATACCTGCTTTAGACAAAACAACATTTACACTTAACTAAAACTTGCCTATTTATAAAATTTCAATACACTGAATCCTGGCTGGCAAGTCTGGAAACAGTCCCACTAGTAAAATATGTACATGTTTATATAAAATAGCATGTCAACTAATATGTAATTAAAACGAAATGGCTTACACATCCGAAATTGTATATATATATATATATATATATATATATATATATATATATATATATATATATATATCTCTTCAAAACACAAACGTTCATTGGAGTCCAGTTCTTCTTCTTAGGAAAATGTTAACTCTTAAGTCACTATCCAGGAGTTTCCTTAGTGTGTATCGTGCTATCTTTTAAATGCGCAGAAAAGTGAATAGACCTGTTGTTTTTAAGGCACAGTCGGGGGCAATTTACCATTTGCATTGATCGTCTCAGCACATTACCTTATGAATGGCGCCCTCTGCCCGTGGGTGTGATCACATTAAGGATAATTAGCTGAGCCAGGGGAAATTGTACATTGCTTTGTTTCATACAGATTACATTGTAGGAGAATATTTGTTTTAAATTTGAATTGTTTTATTTTAAAGTGACATTAAGCTTTCTTTAGACATATGTTTGTGTGCTAAGTATTCATGGAGTTTCAGTTCATTTTGTGACGTGTTTCAGATATTTGCTCGCGAACACAGAGACTGCTGAAAGCTCACCCTTTTTATTTTCTTTATTTTACAAAAGCACAAGGTTTTGTTGTTATTGTGAGTATACACAAATAAAAGTAGACCCTTTATAGTCTCTAATGATGTCTTAAACTTATCTGTATGCCCCAAAATGACAGAGTATTTTATGTTGTTTCTGCTGTAATGATGAAAAAATCCTGCAGGGTGTCCACACTTGACCCTTTGTACACACCGCCCGTCGCTACTATCGATTGGATGGTTTAGTGAGGTCCTCGGATCGGCCCCGCCAGGGCTCCTCGAGGGCCTTGGCAGAGCGCCAAGACGATGATCAAACTTGACTAGCTAGTGGAAGTAAAAGTCATAACAAGGTACAAATTATTGGACCAAATCCTCTAAAAATAAGCTGCTAAAATATAATTTGACTCTCGATGGATGTACTGTTACGTTGTCTTCTACAGCGAAGAACTTTGGTGTTATATTTGTTACCAATCTGTCCTTTGAAAATCAAATTTCCAATATTTGTAGAAGAGTATTCTTCCACCTCATAAATATTGCAAAGTTACGACACGTGCTGTCTGTTGCTGATGGCAAAAAACAAATTCACACTTTCATGACCTCAATACTAGATTATTGTAATGCATTACTGGGAGGATATCCAACAAGTTCAATAAATAAACTTCAATTGGTTCAAAATGCAATTCCTCTAATTCCTTGCAGCAAGACCTACAAAATGCATCTCTTTGTTTTATTGCATTTAATAAAATGTTTACACTATTCTAATTTTCTAAAAAAGCAACTTTTTCAAATTCTCACAAAAATTGGGATGTGTCTATTTTGAACCCTCCTGACAAATAGTTATCAATGGAATTTTGATTCCTCAAAGCTGTGCGAAGATATAATCCAACAAATTGGTCAGGCATCATCCATATCTACCAAATGAAAAGGCCAAATGTTATGAATCTTGGTATACATAGACAACAGGATATTCTGAGTATGCATGCAAAGTCGTGAAAAAAATTTGCCTTCAGGGAGAGCTACAATAAATAAACGCTCGTAACTCCGCAACCATATGATCAATTAAGTTGAAAATTGGTATGCATTTTATAGAGGCCAAAGGCTAACATATCCTATAATATCAGTTCGAAAAATATAAAAACATGGCTGCAGCAGCCAATCACATTTCATTAAAATGGCTGTATAAGTTATGTGTAAATTACTGTATATTATCCAATGTTACCTGCTTTTGTGAACTACATCTAAGATCAATAATTATCAAAGAAAAGTTGAGCTTTAGTTATTTAGGGGTTGCATTTATCATTTGGGTTTGTCCAAGTGTATCCAAAAGCTTATAATTCCTAAATAAATATTCACATTTCTAAAACCTTTTTGGAGATTGGGTGATTTGTGGCTTTATAACAGTAAAAAAAAAATGACAACCATAACAATTATCCTGTTTCATGATCGTTGAACACAAGACAAAAATCAGCAACTTACAAATAAAAAAATGTTTTGTATACTTAAGGCTTGATGACAATTGCTGCTTACAGCTATAGTTGTTATTATTATTATTATTATTATTATTATTATTATTATTAGTCTGCTCTAAAACTCATCATGCAGACCAAACAGTAAGTCGTAGAGAGCTGAAACTTTGAGGGAAGGTAGTCCCTTTGGCCAATAACTCCTAAACCGTTTGTCGCACACTCAAGTGTCTTTCATCATTGGATTCCTTGGCTCAAGATGTATATCTCTGATTTTATGGAAATGGAAATGTTTATGCTAATTTGCATAATTCGAAAACCTTCTTTTTCAAACTCTTAGGCCGTATGTGAAATTCGCACAAAAGTCAGTGTTTGTCTACTTTTGCCCTATTCTGACAAAAAGTTATCAAAATCCAACAAATTGGTCAGGCATCATCCATTTTGTACGTATTGACCAATAGCTACCAAACGAAAAGGCCAAATCTTACTAAACTTGATACACATAGACAACAGGACATTCGGAGGATGGATGCAAAGTCGGGCACTACAACAACAAAAAAACGCTCATAACTCCACAACCGTATGATCAATGTAGTTGAAAATTGGTGTGCATCTTGTAGGGGACAATAAAAAAACATGGCCGCCAGCAGCCAATCAAATTTCAGCAGCTTATAACAACAAATCTGAATTAGATATTCATACACCATGTCAAAATGAGGTTTTGTGATAATCGTCCACAAGGTGGCGCTATTACTAATTACTAATGCTAATTAATCCACATCAGAGCACATCAAAATCAAAATGTAATTGTCTAGAAGATACAATCCGATATATTTGACTTTTGTGGCCCATTATGACTAATATTCTTGTATATGTAACTTGACAAAACTATGTAAATATATAAAACGTCTAGGTTACTATTGTAACCTCCGTTCCCTGATGGAGGGAACAAGATGTTGTGTTGAAGTGACACTAGGGATCTCTCTTGAGAGCCTCACAGATCTCTGATGTCCCGCCCCCGGATATATTGGTATAAAGGGAGGGAAATGCGTCTGTCCATTCAGGATTTTGCCCTGAAGAGCCGAGATTGAGGTTCAGCCAAATCAGTGGCTCGGTTCAGTGTCGTGGCCGGGAGGGCACAACGTCTCGTTCCCTCCATCAAGGAATGGAGATTACAATAGTTCCCGCTCACTTCGACGTTGTGTCGAAGCGACACTAGGGGTCCATATTTAATCAGGCCATGCGCTGAACAGTGTACGTGCGCTGCTGACGCAGGTGCAGGCAGGCAGTTGCGTGCCAAAGCGACAGGCCACGTCAGACTGCACGCACCCTTCCTCAATGTCCCATAAAATCATCATAAACTTCTGGTTCCCGACACCCCGATGGGGGGAACAAGGCGACGTGCCAAGCATGGGAGCAAGCCGTGCCAGCCGCGCCTCTTCTCTCTCTATAGAGTTGCTCTGTAGAGGGTCCATCTTAACGCTAATACGCGCATCGGGGAATGCGTTCTTTTCCAACTCCTATTCTTTCAGGGGGAAAAGACCCCGCGGAGACCACACCTGCCCAGGCTAGGGGAGGTAAAGAGTGGTGAAATGCATCACATGGGTTTTCAGGCCACATGTGGGAAAATGCTGCGGTGGTAGATCCTACCTGCTGAGAGGGAGGAGTTGCTCCAACACGTTGACCGAGGGGCAGTGGGGACTGCCCAAGGGAGATGCGAATTCGCTCGTAAGTGGACCGTACCATGGAAAATACACGGGGGTATTAATCCCATAGTAGCTCTGGTTGGGGAATTCCTCCGCTGAATTCGTGGACCAGAGGGCTAGGGAGGAGTCATCCAGGGAGCTGAGTTATTGGGGTCTCCTGGGATGAGATTGCACAAGATCGCCTCAGTGGAGGGGAAAATGCGCTAGATGCAAGCAATACACCTGGTCAGTTGTTTCCGTGTTACAGAGTTCTACTGGCTCAGACCTGAGAGAACATGGGGTGAAACCGACTCAACCCTGAGGTTGTAAAATCTCGTAAAGGTATTGGTGTTGCCCAAACCGCTGCTCTGCATATGTCTGCTAGGTAGGTGCCCTTGGCCTGTGCCCACGAGGATGCCACACTTCTCGTCGAGTGTGCTCAAACCCTCAAGGAGGTGGGCACGGCCTGGGTGTGATAGGCCAATGCTATGGCGTCAACCACCCAGTGGGAAAGCCTTTGTTTGGAGACAGCGTTCCCTTTTCATTGTCCACCAAAGCAGACAAAGATCTGCTCAGAGTGTGTAAAGCTCTGAATGTGGTCCACATAAATACACAGGGCACACACTGGACACAGCAATGAAAGGGCTGGGTCCGCATCCTCATCCGCTTGCAGGTTCACTACCTGGTCTCTGAAGGGAGTCGTAGGAACATTGGGCACGTAGCCCGGTCACGGTCTTAGGATGACATGAGTTTCTGCCGGACTGAACTCCAGGAAGGTGTCGCTGACAGAGAATGCTTGCAGGTCCCCAACCCTCTTGATGGAAGCGAGTGTGATCAGGAATGCCGTCTTCAGGGAGAGGGCCTTGAGCTCGACTGATTCTAGCGGCTCGAATGGGGATCTCTGAAGGACCGAGAGGACCACTGAGAGATCTCAGGAGGGGAACAGGCTTGGCCGGGAAGGGTTCAACATCCTGGCGCCTCTAAGGAACCTGATAGTCAAGTCAAGCTTACCCAAAGACTTGCCATCTACTGCATAGTGGTGGGCCGCAATAGCGGCAACATACACCTTCATGGTAGAGGGGGACAGCCTCCCCCAGCCTCTAGAACCGTGGAAAGGGTCGGTGTCGAGGCAAGATCGAGACGTGGAAGTATGCATCCTTCAGGTCTACCGCTGCTAATCAATCTTGATGCCGGACACAAGTTAAGATATGTCTTTGTGTGAGCATTTTGAACGGGAGTTTGTGTAAGGCCCGGTTGAAAACTCGCAAGTCCAAGATCGGTCGTAAGCCGCCGCCTTTCTTGGGTACGATGAAGGGCTGTAGAAACCCTTCTTCATCTCGGTTGGAGGGACAGGCTCTATCGTGTCTTTGAGTAGAGGGGTCGCGATTTCCGCACGCAGGGTGTTGCCGTCCTGGCCAGTCAGCATGATGGGTTTGGAAGTGAATGCCACGCATTCAAGCTCCGTGCTAGGGGCACAAAGGGGACGATCTCTTTTGACGTATCCAGCGGGGCTTTGTAGCGGTGCAGAGCAGGCAATTCGGAGCAGGCAATGCGGCATCGGGAGGCAAAAGTGCATAGAGAAGACTCGAAGCACTTGTCTTGCTCCACACACGTGGCAGGGGGTGGATTAGTGACTGAGGAGGTCCCATCGTCAGAACCAGCCGGCCGCGGGGCAGCAGTCGTCGGTCCGGAGGTGGGGGGTCCGTGTCCAGTGTGCCAGGACTGTTGAGGTGTGGCACCGGGGTGCCATGAGAACGGAATTTGCGGGCCAGGTGACCCAGAGAAAGAGGAAATTGCTCTTTTATTGAGAATGTGGGTACCATGGGGCGATCCCACCAGGTGGATCACAACCGCCCTTTCCACCTGGGGGACCACCTAGTACCCGTGGGCCGCTTCGCTATCGAGGGTATTGAGAGCGGATGAGCGAAGAGGTCTGAATGCATATAAACTTGTTTGAAGAAACGGGGCACACTGACAATCCCGTGGGAAGAAGGAGAGATGCGGGGGGCGACTTGAGTGGCGTTCCTTTTTAGGAAGCCGTGACTGCACGGTTGCCATGGTAAGGTTTTCGCAGTGAGAACACAAACATCCACAAATGCTGCCTTGGTGTGATCGCAGCCCAGACATACGAGGCAGCGCCTGTGACCGTGAGGAGCGGAGAGAACTCAACCTCTTCCAGGAACTACACTGGGGCGGTAGAGCATCTTTATAAAGACGCATCCTGAAAAGGACTTTCAACACCGCTGTGTATTGCTCATTTAAAGAAATGAACTCTTTTAGGAAAATATTCTCTTTTAAAAGCGCTGTCGAAGCACCCAGGGGCAAAGCTGCACTGCTGTGCAGAGAAGGAGAAAGCCGCTGATATGCGCCTTAGATCCAACAGCATATGCTCTTTTTAGAGATAAAGTGAATGGTCTTTTGAATGCAGCTCGCTGATCACACAACCGCTCTGCTCTGAAGGAAAATTCTAAATGAACAGACACATTTCCCTCCCTTTCTGTCTGCCAATTTCTCATTGGCCTTTTCATTGGTTGACATGTACGAGGCTCTCAAGAGAGACCCCTAGTGTCGCTTCTTCGACACAACGTCGAAGTGAGCGACAGACGGGGAACAGAACATTCTGAGGAATCATACTAAATCTCATGGATTTATGATGAATGGGGGCTATCAGCCAATTTTAAATAATCAGCCATTTATCTGACCAATGAAGGCTGTAATACTATTGTTGTCCACCAGAGGGAGCTACAGGATAATAAATAATTTTAAGGCTAAGGCTTTCATAGGTGTATGAATGCATATAAACTTGTTTGAAGAAACGGGGCACACTGACAATGTCTTCTGACTTTTATAATATTAATTTGCAAATAAATCTGTGATTTCCAAAATTATTATAGATAATAATTCAAAAAATATTTAAAACATATTTGTCAAATTGCCAAACATGATTAACTGTCACAATTTTTTATGTATTTTTGCATATGTCTGGAATTAAATTGTGTTTATTTTTTCCATTATCCCCGTTTCTGATGGAAAACTGTAAATTGCTGCCTTAAAACCAGCCCAAAAGTGCCCCATAGGCATACTATGGCAAGGCTCTTGCCCATGAAAACAATTATTTGATATTATGACAAGACAATTAATTTTGTGGGATCATATCTCCCAATCAGAATGTCGTAGAGACATAGGGGCAGGCTCATTACATTTGGGCTATCAATCAGTCTTTAAGAATCATCTTGGAAAGGACATAGCCACACCCTAGCAACCATTTACGACACCCTAGCAACCACCCCTTAGACTTCCATTCAAAATGGATCTTCAGAACAGAATTTTGTTGACACTTGGTGATTGGATCTTTTGAGTCAGGTCAGTAATCAGCCAATAAGAATCTCTCTCTAGTCACTGGCTAGCCATACCCTATCAACCAGCGCTATTGACTTCCATTAAAAATGGCTGAGAGGGATATCTTTGGAACTGAATGGACTACAGACATGACAGTTGGATATTTCACTTGGGTGAGCAATCAGTCTTCATGTATCCACTTGAAAACGAGTTAGCCACGCCCTAGCAACCAAATCACATTGACTTTTATTCAGAATAGCTGAGAGTGATATCTTTGGATCAGAATATCCTAGAGAAATGACAATTGGCTTGTTTAACATGGGTGAGCAATCAGACTTCAGGTATCATCATCGAAACTACTTAGACATACCCTAGCAAACTAGCAAGCAAACTCAATTGACTTCCATTAAAATGTCTGAGAGTGATATCTTTGGGTCAGAATGTCTTAAAGAATTGACAGTTGGCATGTTTTACTTTGGTGAGTAATCATTCTTCAAGTATCATCATGGTCATTTGGTCGCAGAAAAAACTGAGAAAAATGACTATGGTTGGATGCTATGTGGTACTATGGGGTAATTTTCATTGAGTAGGGTTATATAAATCATTTGTGTGAATAAATTCCCGATATACAGCATATACACTACTGTTCAAAAGTTTAGGGTCACTTACTCATTCTTTATTTTTCATTTTTTCACATTTTAGAATAATAGTAAAGTCATCACAACTATGGAATAATAGAAATGGAAATATGGGAATTATGTTGTAACTAAAAAAAATCTGAAATAAATCAAAACTGTTATATTTTAGCATCTTCAAAGTTGCCACACTTTGCCAACATTTTGCAGAAATGTACTCTTGGCATTTTCTCAAACTTCTTGAGGTATCACCCTGGGATGTTTTTTTAAACAGTATTGAAGGAGTTCCCATCTATATGCTGGGTACTTAGTGGCTGCTTTTCTTATTTATTTGGTCCAGGTCATCCATTTCAAAAACTTTTTTAAATAAAATTTTTGTTTTGTAATTAAATAAATTAATATGTTGGCACAATTATATTTTTTGTCTACAAAACTAATTTCAAACATTTAAGCATATGCCTTCAGATAAGGATTTTAGGAACGTGAGAAGCATTTCAGGCAAGTGTCCCCAAACTTTTGAATTGGTGTGTGTGTGTGTGTGTGTGTGTGTGTGTGTGTGTGTGTGTGTGTGTGTGTTTGTGCAGGGACGTGCACAGACATTTTTGGGGGCAGGGGCTCAAGTGGAAAAAAAGGGCACTTTGCATAATTATTTAGTAAAAAAAAAAAAAATTAAACAAAACATAAAAAATATTAACACAACTCTGACTTCCTTACCAATTTATTTGAATTACCTCACACTCACGCAATATATATTAACAGATTTCGTTTGACTTGGTGGCTGCATAGATTCCTAAAATAATTCCCACTGGTTAAATGTTGTTTAAACAAGGCTAATATCATTAATAATTTAACAATTACATTTACCAAATAAATCCATTTAGAATAGAAAAACCAACATACAAGTTCAGTAAGACACTGACTAATTGTGATATTACAAGTGACCTTAATATAGTAGGCTAATATATTGCCATTGATTACTGCAGGTAAATCAACGTGTTACTATATAAAACTAAATAGGCTATGTATTTTTTTAAAAATATCCTCACCATCAGCATTGGTGTGTTCCACCTCAACATGTCAGACGAGGATGTTTGTGGGCTGTCCATCAAGCAGGATGCGGACATACACCATCACACACTACTTGACAGGCATTTCGGTGTCTCCATCATTGATGATTGAGATGTACTGAGCTGACGATACTTTATCTGCGGTGTTCTCGCGGATGGTATCTGCTATCATGCCGATGATGTTGGCACATGACTTGTCATTTGCATACGTCATGTAGATTTCAACACTGTTCATTTTCATGAGCTGCAACATGGGTTTAAATTTAGTAAAGGTGAGCTCTTCTATGGCGGTGTTAAATTTCACTTTCAGCTCTGCCAATTGAGCGGAATGTCCAGCAGCATCTTGGTGATTAATAGCTTCAACAATCGAACCGGATCCTGAATTCTTTGGCACACACTGATTTTGGCATTTCTTGTGCTTGGCACTCTCCCCTTGTTTAATTAAGCTCTTGCGCTTAAAATGTGTGGATTCAGTGGCGAAGGCAGTGTTACCTGCAACCTCTGTCACACAGACTTTACAGTGAGCCTTTTTTATAGTGGAGACACTCGAAGTCTTTCAGCCACTCACTCCGAAAACTGTAAGCCTTCTTTTCTGCTGGTGGATCCAGATTCACCACATGATCGCCATCACCAACTTCAGGAGTTACATTAGCTGTAACTTTAGGCGGCTTACAAAATAAATCTCTCAGTGTTCTATTCATCATCTCTCTTCAGCTCTTAACATTTTGCATGCTAGTTAGCTCCCTGTCACGTGACATGGAGCACAGTGAAAAGGAGTGATTGACGGCTAATATTAACTAATCCAAAATCTGCATTAGATTTAAGAATGTAAAGATCAAGAATGTAAAGTTAAAATGTAATGTTGAATGTAGCGGATGACTGGTCACTGTATCAGCTCACAGCAGGCACATAGTGCCGTAATTAGCAAATATTTTGTAGAGAAATGAAAACCGGTTGTGTCCCAACAATTATTTGCTTTCGCACAGATGCTCCCAAATATATTTTGAGGATGCCCAGATGACATTTCGGGAGCATATGCGACCAAAATGGTTGCAATTTCGAGACTTGTATCCTATTCACCTGCAGTGTCTTGACAAATAAAGCAAATTATCTAATTTTAATATCTAATTTGCATATCAATGTGGCAATTGTGATGACGTTATTAAACACAAATTTGACTGTATTCACCTGTAATGTCTCCAATAAGTACAGTATATTGGCCTGTATGGCCATGATATATTGCCTTAGCTAGACTTTAGCTAACCTATTACATTAGCTAGTAGATCATGAGTCATGAATGTTAGCAAGACACAAGTTAACTATATTTGCTTTTGGCTAATTAGCTGTAAAGGCCGACAAAATCTCATCTACCGACCTGATGTTTTGATTTTTTATTTAATAAATATATTTGTTTGACAGGGAAGCTGTGCGCAAACAGGAATATATATATTAATTTATTTATTAAAAAAAAAAAAAAAACACCCCAGAAAAAAGGGCACTTTTTCTCGAGGAAGAAAAAGGGCAGGTGCTTAAGCCCCCTTTGATGTCTATGTGTGCACGTGCCTGTGTGTGTGTGTGTGTGTGTCATATATAAAATCTCGCAATATCCAATTACATCGGAATCCCCCGGGCTGAAATTGCATTCCAAATGAAATGAGAAGGCAAATAAAATAATGTGATGAAAGAATAATATATATTTATATAAATACACCTTTCCATTTACCATCAGGCAAGTGTCCATCTAAACATGCAGGTGGAAAATTACTTAAATGAAGAAATAAAAACAATTATAAATGTAAAAATAATAATTATAATGATGATAATAATCACTGCAATATAAATCACAGTTCGAGGTGAACGTGTTTTTGTATTATTTATGTTTTAATCACAGCTGTATAGGCTGCAGAGTTGCGGTCACAATGAACTGCTTTGTGGAAATAAGGTGAACTGAACTCAAAACAACTCCTGAGATGTCTGAGGTCATATGCAGAACTCCTAGATGATACTGTTCTTGCAACCAAAAAACTAAAACTAAAAATCAGAAGATGGAAACAAAGAAAGAGTAAGAAACTTTTACATGAACCATGAAAAAACATGCATGCGCATAGACAGCTTTATGTCATCTTTTCTTAATAATATAATAAACAGTTTCTTCAAGTACGTGTCTACGGGCAAATTATTGTAATATTAATTTGATAATAATAATGGCCTAATAAATAATAATAAATTATTTAATACATGGCAAAACAAGCCAAATATCGTCTTGACGTGGTCATAGGCATCAGCTATTGGTGATCACTCTGACCATCATCGACCCCATCTGTCGTCACAATCCTAATGTGCATTTCAAAAAGAGTTTATTCTCCTCAAAGAGTTATTTTTTTCTGGTAAAAGAGCAACACACACAAGTAAATGTTGAACGTCCTTTTCAGGACGTGTCTTTTTAAAGATTCCCTACCTCTGCTGTGTAGTTCCTGGATGTGGCCGGTATCTCTCCAGATCACACTGAAGCAGCGTTTGTGGATGGTTCATGTTCTTAATGCAAGGACATGACCATGGCAACGTTGCGGTCGCGGCTTTTGTTTCTCAAAACGAATGCCACTCCAGCCGCCCCCTGTGTTGCTCCTTCCCACGGGATTGAGGACGACCCGGCGATGGAGGCGATTTGGGGATGGCAGCCAGGCACAGCCCCGTGAACCACCCCGCCCCCCAGCACGCTCGTTTGCTTCCATCTGCGCTCGGGACGACTCATCCCTGGAGAGGGTCTGGATGATGACATCGGCGCTGCATTGGAGAGCATTCAGGTGTCTGATGCCAAAGACCTGACCGGACTCCCATCCTCGGGCCAGCCCACCCAGTCTGACGTGCAGATGGCCGACATGCTTTCCCCCTCCGGTACCTTTCTTCCCAGAAGTGCATGACGAGCCAACAAGTTCATGGAGTGCACCTTTTACTGCCCAGAACCGACCTCCTCGCTTGTCCGCTCTCGCTACCCTGGACGGCGGGGCAGTCCACGGGTACATGGGGGTCCCTCAGGTGGACAGGGCGGTTGTGATCCACCTGTGCCTCGAGAATGCCGCTACCTGGTGGGACCGCCCGGTACTCCCCTCCATGGCCTGTATGACAACGTTGTCACTGACTGCGAAAGCCTACAGTGCCACTGGACAGGCTGCCTCTGACCTTGCAATGCCATGGCTCTCCTGCAGGTACACCAAGCCAGGGCACTTAAAGAACTGCACCAAGGTAGTCCCGATGCCGATGCCATATCGTTGCAGCGCAGGCCACCCCCTGTCTGCTCACTGTGGGTTTGGTTTGCGGCAGTAGACTGAAGGACGCGCACTTCCACATCTCCATTCTGACACCGAACCTTCTTACGGAGGACACCGACCCTTCTCACGCAGCAGCTTGCTTTCACCTGGCTCGACAGTCACGTAACACGAGTAGTGCATGGCGTTTTGAAGTGGGACCGTGACAGAAGGGGAACGTCATGGTTACTGTTGTAACCTCCGTTCCCCAATGGAAAGAATATCCCTAGATGTTGTGTTCCCCTTGCCACGTTCACTATCCCTACCACTGTAATGCACCGTAACCTTATTCTCGGCTCCTCAGGGAAAACCTGTCTGACAGTCGATCGCTCGCTCCACTTTATACCCGTATGTCTGGGGGCGGGGCATGCAAATTCTGTCTGCCAACTTGACATTGGCCTTTTCTCAAGTTCAGAGGTACGCGAGGCTCTCAGAAGAGACCCCTTGTGTCACTACAATCGACAATGTTACGTTCCTTTCATCAGGGAACTGAGGTTACAACAGTAGCCATGACGGTTATAATGTTATAATGCGCACCTCCGTTAGAAGCAGAATACTGTAAGTTTGGTGTACCGTCATCCTCACACAGTTGTGCATAGAGGCTCTTATTGATAGTGACATTTCATTATTTATTTATTTAGTTGAAGATAATGCTTATCATGTTGAGTTACACTGGGATGCTGACAGGCTGTTTAATGGAATCGCATATTTTATGCACATTCTTATTTGACCTGCTATATTTTCATAATCTTGCATTTGAGCGCAAGATTTTAAGACGTCCATCGTTATTCAGAATGGTGTCCGTCATTTTGACTGATAGGCCTACAAGCAAGAAACTCGACTTAAACCATCATCACATGGGATATCTTCACTGTCTCTCGGTCTATGCTTGCATGTGAAAGACAAAGAGAGGGACAGAGTGAAAGGAGCACTCGCAGCCATGTGGTATACAAGGGCGTTTTTTTGACTGGGCGGGCCAGGGTGGGGCTGGGTGTGCTTGTAGGGAGGCAACTGTATTATACCTTAAATGTCCCCTGTACACATATAAAACATAATTTGATGTTTGCAGACGTGCAATTTTTTTAAGAAAAGGAAAGATTCACCAAATTTGAGTAAACAACCAGGCTCATGACAAATGTTTGAATTGGTCAATACAATCTAACATCCTGGTTTTACCCAGAAACTTTAAGCCATCTTGCCATGCTGTTCTTTAGAGTGACAAATACAGTAAAATTCTTGGGTAAAATTAATGGTAGGCTACATCAAGATTTTAGGTTAGAATTGAATCAGTAGGCTATAATCAGCATGCACAGAAAATGAGAGGCGGTGGAACATGCTTTTCTGTAATCCTTTTATTGTCATTGTAACCTGTACAACGAAATTTAAAAGTGCCAAACAGTTGGTGCATCAATAAAATCAATATCAATAAAAAGAAAAAAACAATCCCCATCTTATTGGAGATACACACACACCACCACCATTCCTTCTGTCATAGTTATTGCACACACACACCACCATTCATTCTGTCATAGTTATTGCACAATCTAACTATATAGTATTGTTTTATGAATGTTTTTTTATGGCATTAAGGGTGGTTATTGCTGTTGGATAAAAACTGTTTTTAAGTCTGTTTGTTCTTGATTTGATTGTCCTATATCGTCTGCCTGATGGCAACAGTTCAAACAAGGAGTGACCAGGATGGAAAGTGTCTTTAATAATGCTCTGAGCTTTTTTGGCACAGCGAGCACTGTGAAGGTCAACCATTGTCGGGAGGGGACAACCGACTATCTTCTGGGCCATGTTAATGACCCGTTGGAGAGCCTTTTTCTGGGCTACTGTGCAGCTACTAAACCACACACATAGGCAGTATGTTAAGATAGATTATATTGCCTTTTTTAGCACCTTCACACTGTTTACGCTCCATGTCAGACCCTCCTCAATGTACACACCCAGAAAACAGAAGTCCGACACCTGCTCCACCCGATCCCCGCTGATGATGAGTGGTGTGATGTCAGTCTTTTCCCTCCTGTAATCAATCACCAGCTCCTTGGTCTTTACAGTATTAAGGAGAAGGTTATTCTCCCTACACCACACCGACAAATGTTTAACTTCCTCTCTGTAAGCTGATTCGTCTGCTCCAGTGATGAGGCCCACAACTGTAGTGTCGTCCGCAAACTTCACTATGATGTTATTGTGGTGGGTGGAGGTGCAGTCGTGCATGTATAGAGTGTACAGCAGGGGGCTCAATACACAGCCCTGTGGGGAGCCGGTGCTGAGACTAAGGGCCGTAGATGTATGATGGCCAACTCTCACCCTCTGGGTGCGACAAGTGAGAAAGCTTTTAATCCACATACAGGTGGGGTATGGAATGCCTAGATCCATCAGTTTGTTCATCAGTTTTTGAGGAAGGATGGTGTTAAACGCAGAGCTATAGTCCACAAAGAGCATCCGTACGTAGCTCCCCTAGATGGGACAATGCAGCTTGCAGGGCTGTAGCTACGGCGTCCTCTGTGGATCTATTAGCTCTGTATGCAAACTGGTGTGGGTCCAGGCTTTTTGGCAAGCATGATGTAATGTGACCCCGGACCAGCTTTTCAAAGCATTTCATCACCACTGGGGTGAGTGCGACTGGCCGGTAGTCGTTGAAGTTGGAAATATAAGGTTTTTTAGGCAGGGGGACGATGGTGGAGGACTTCAGGCATGGTGGGACTGTGGATTCAGCCAGGGACTGAAATCCTCATAAAGATTCCAGCCAGCTGATCCGCACATTCTTTTAGAACACGCCCAGAGATGCCATCTGGCCCAGCAGCCTTCTTCGGGTCCACGGCCTGTAGTGTACGCCTCACCTCATGCTCAGTAAAGGTGAGGTTACTATGGACCGTGGGGTGTGGTGTCGCTGCCATACTTGGTTCCACCTCAAAGTGGGCAAAGAAAGTGTTCAGGTCCTCTGCCAGCGAGGCCTCACCTTCAGCTGCTCCTACGGTGGACCTGTAATTGGTGAGATGTTGGACTCCCTGCCACACCCGCCTGCTGTCATTACTTCCCAGATATGCCTCAATCCTCCGCCGATAATCCAACTTGGCCCTTTTGATGCCTCTTTTCAGGTCAGCCCGGGCCACAATGTAAAGGGTCTGGTCACCAGACCTGAAAGCGGTGTTCCTCTCCCTCAGCAGCCGATGTACCTCCCTAGTCATCCAGGGCTTCTGATTGGGATAGACCCGGATCTGTTTTTCCACGGTAACAGTGCCTATGCAGTGACGTATGTAACACAGTACACTGTCCGTGAACATTTCCAGGTCTTGATGTAAAAACACATCCCAGTTGGTCCTATCAAACCAGTCCTGCAGCCGGTACATGGCTCCATCAGGCCAGATTGTTATAGTTTTTGTGATGTTGGGTGTACTTTTCCTGAGGGGGGCATATGCAGGAATTAACAGCAAAGACAAATGGTCAGACTGGCCCAGGTGGGGTAGTGGTTTAGCCCTATAACCAAGTTTGATGTTAGAGTAAACCTTATCCAGAGTTTTATTTCCTCTAGTTGTGCATTTAACATGTTGATAGAGATGAGGGAGTACTAATTTCAAGTCTGCCTGATTGAAATCCCCCGCTATAATGTTTACAGCGTCAGGATATTTACTCTGTTGGCTGGTAATGCTACTATGCAAATGACTACTAGCCATTTTAGCATTAGCATCCGGTGGTATGTAAACAGCTGTTATCATGACAACCGAAAACTCTCTCGGGAGATAAGTGGGTCTGCATTTCACAGACACATACTCCAAGTTCGGGGAGCAGTGACTGTCCACAGTTACTGTGTTAGTACACCAGTTGTTATTCACGTACACACACAGCCCCCCTCCTCTGCTCTTACCGGAGCTCTGTGTCCTGTCCTGTCATTGCCCGGTATAGCCTGTTAGCTCCATCGCCGAGTCCGGGATGAGTGGGTGAAGCCAAGTCTCCGTAAAAAGCAGAATACAGCAATCTTTTACGGTGTTGTTGGTTGCAATCTGTAGCCTCAGCTCATCCATTTTGTTGACAAGTGATCACGCATTAGTGAGAAACAGGATGGGAAGCGGAGGTTTAAGTGGCTGCCTCCGTAGCCTGGCGAGTGGGCCAGCCCTACAGCCCCGCTTCTGCCTCCTCTCTCTATGCCGCCTTCGCCTCTTTCCGGCAGGGATGATAATCCACGAGGAGCCGGGGTGCCGTGCTATCTCCTCCGGTATATTGTGTGTGTGGAGAAACTTGGCTGTAATATTCTGTTCGTAACAGACTCCTATCTTAAGGAGATCGTGCCGACCGTAGATGTTATTGGCCTGACAGAAAACACTCAGGACATATATAAACACGAAAAAACAACGCAAACTATAGCACCAACTGAGAGAGCACCGAGCCACAGCATCTATGTGCGCCGCCATCTGAGTATCAAGATACTGATACAAGATACTGCTCCTGCTTTTACATCAATGAAAGTTGGTGTACAGATTTTTGCCCCAAACGCTCCAAACAAGAAGACACATTTCTGTCTGGTGGCCAAAGTGAATAAATAAAAGAGGGAAGGGAACGCTATATCAGTCCCTTCGTTTTTCTCCATGACCTCCATAACAAGTATTCTCATTCATGGAGGAATCCTTATACTTGCTGTGTCTTCGTGCCCTCGACGTTGACATATTCGACTATCGTGGGTGCTGAAGCTCGGGGGGATTTGGTGATGCCGCCGGTAGAAGAGACACTTGCGGGTTATCTCTTGCCGGGTTCGGTATCGTCACAAAAAAAAAACTCTCTCCCCACAAAGCCTTGCAGAATTACTTCCATCTTAGTGGGGAGGGCTTATCAAGCAGCGGGTCAGGCTGGTGCTGCTCTGCACACGATTGCAGTGTTACAGGCGTACCAGACTGACCTGCTGAAGGCCTGAGTACAGGTACTGCTTTGCCTACTGGCCTATTCGGGGACGCTATGAACACCGTTATCTCCAGGTTCCAAGAGGTAGAAAGCCACGAGGAAGCCTTTGGGCAGTTTCTTACTCAGGGGGCGGGTGGGCAATACGGCGGTAGTCTCTTACATAAACCATCAAGGAGGTCCACGTTCACATCAGCTGAATTTCTGGCATGTTGGATTCTCCTTGGGGCCCAGGGCAAGCTCCTGTCACTCAGGGCAGTTTATATCCCTGGACGCCCATATGTGGGAGCAGATTTACTGTCCAGACAGAAAATACAGATGGGGGAGTGGAAACTCCACCCCGAGGTAGTGGAACAAATCTGGGTGAGATTTTACAGGGCAGAAGAGGACCTCTTCACCTCTATGAACAGCGCAATGTCTCCTCTACTTCTCCCTGAGTCACCCAGCCCCCCCCCCTGGGTCTGGACGCGATGGCACATACATGGCCCGGAATGCATCTGTATGCATTTCCCCGGTTTCTCTGCTCCCGGGAGTCTTGGCCAGAGTTTGCCAGCAAGGGTCTTGCCTCTTACTGATAGCGCCGCGCTGGCCGAACAGAGTATGGTTCCCGGAGTTAATATCTCTCCTCGATGGCTCGCCTTGGGCGATTCCGAACAGGAAGGACCTTCTTTCTCAGGCACAGGGGACAATATTTCATCCCCTGCCCACAAAAATTGTGGAACTTTTCATGCTTGGCCCCTAAAGGGTACCAACTGAGGTACACAGGGCTTTCTCCAGAGGTTATCCTCTACTCGCTCGCTTCATTCGTGGAGCCATGTGACTGTGGCCTCCTGCTAGGACCAGGACCTCTTCATAGGACTGAGCAATAGTCCTTGAGGGTCTGGTTGAGACCCCCTTTGAACCTCTAGAGTCAGCATCTGACAGACTTCTGACTCTCAAGATGGTTTTTCTTATGGCGATTACCTCTCTAAAGAGAATTGGGGACCTACAGGCTCGGTCTGTTTTGCCAGCCTGTTTAGAGTTTGCCCCAGGAATGACCAAAGCAATTTTGCACCCTCATCCTGACTACCTGCCTAAGGTGCCTTTCGCGACCCTACATCATTTGCCCCTAAAAATAGATATGTGCTGGAACTGGAAAAATTATTTACGAGCACAGTGTGCGATTAAAGATTACAAACGTAACCCCCCCTTTTTTAGAT
The DNA here is from genome assembly GCF_025860055.1 of Xyrauchen texanus. NCBI lineage: Eukaryota > Metazoa > Chordata > Actinopteri > Cypriniformes > Catostomidae > Xyrauchen > Xyrauchen texanus. The sequence goes on along the minus strand of NC_068313.1, from coordinate 6,705,320 downwards.
ATTTGTTTAAAAATTACAAAACCCACATTCCACAAGCGGAGTTTTATGTAATGACGCGGTCCAGTCAGAGAGAGAAAGGTGAACAACGGAAAAGCGGTATAGGCGACATCGCATTTTATTTTAAGCGAAAAAGAGATGAGGAGAAAAAGGAATTTGGCGAGGGGGATTCGCAAGATTCAACTAATGAAGTCTCTTCACAAGGTTTACTGGAGACGGCTAACGTTAGGGATGCTTAGAGCAAAGCTACCGTGACCACAGCTGTCACTTCAACGTCCACTGTAGCCAGTGGAGGGAGAACATATAGATTCAATGCAAATTTTCTCAAAATGTTCCCATGGCTAGAGTTCGAAAACAACATCATGTTCTGCAAATATTGTAGAGGGCAGAAACAGGTGGGCATCTCGTCCTTCGTGTCAGGAAACCCGCATCTGAAATAGTGATGGGTCATTTGCGAACGAATCGGCTCTTGTAGGTGAATGTTGGGAGCCGGCTCGCATATCAGAATCTATTTATAAAAATATTTAAAAACAAATTAAGATACGAATAATCAAAAGATTTAAAAATAAATAATATAGGCCTAAATGCTCAAGCGCGCACATTAGTTCTGACTCTCCGCTCAGACTAAAAGCCTCACCTGTTGTTGCTGTCAATCAGACATGCAGTGTCAACCAATGAACCAAAGATGCGTGAGGGAGGGCGGAGCCAACTTATGTTGTTCAGATTGTATTTGAATGGTTACATTTATATGCACTTTGTTATGTACATTGAAAAGTTAAACTTTAAATGCACATGTGAAATAACATCCTTCTTTTTTACATTTATTTACATTTGTGGGATGCTGCAGTTTTGCAAATTATTTATTTTTCTTTGATATGGTGCATTATTCTATTATCAGTACCGCCGCTACCTACATGCATACTACGCAGTTTGCATAGGGCGTCAATTCCCTAGGGGGGCACCATCTTACCCTAGGATGGCACCAGAAAGTCCACCAGCTGCCCTTACTCGTTCACTATACGTTATTCAAGGACCCGAAAGCAGTTGCGGAACACAGATGATCGCTTCACGCTCATATCACGCATAGGGCATCAATTTGGCCAGCGGTGGCCCTGTCTATTATGCTGTTCAGATTGTATTAATTTGAAATGGTTAGATTTATATGCACTTTGTTTATATACAATAAGTTATACTTTAAATGCAAATGTTTAATAGTATTTTTTTTCTTAACAATCAATGCATTTTTAAATAAATTGTGGTTACGGTAGAGTATAATTTAATTTAATAATTTAATTAGAATTGTTTCAACACCAATTATGTCCGGAATGCCCATTGCTAATCTGAAAAGAGATAGTGTAGCGAAACATCTCACGGCGGCATATCCAGTGCTCTGGATGAGACCGGAGAAACTATCAAGCTCGGTGTCAGCAGCCTTGAGGAGGCATGTGCTGCAGTCTGAGGAGGAGAAGTGGAAGCAGCTGAAAATAAAGATAAACATTGCATACATCATTGTGAAAGAAGAAGAACCTTTCGTCCAATTTGGGCCGCTTATCAGACTCCACCACAAAAACTGAGTTTACATGAATCCCACATACGACAATGTGCGGAGATGATCGGTCAAATTGCTGACACAATGAGAGATCGCTGGCTGACCTCTAAGTATGCCAGATGGTCATCATACAAAAGCAGCTGGACAACTGATATCCTTTTATTTTAGTAGGCATGGGTTCAATGTGTGATTTGGGAGGTATGTGCTGTGCCACAGATGTGTGTCCCTTAGTACACGCACACACACTCATACATGCAGTATAAATATGTATGTAATAAATTGTTTGTTAATAAACTCTATTTAATTTTCAATGTGCTCCTAAATTTCTTTGTGTGCTCCTAAATTTTTTCATTTAGGACCGCATGTACTCCTTGGGAAAAAAGTTAGCGTAGAGCCCTGTACATCCGGTCACTCTCTATTATATATATAATTTATAATTGTTAAATATATATATATATATATATATATATATATATATATATATATATATATATATATATATATATATATATATATATATATATATAAAATATTCAGATAATTAAAATGCATTACATTCTTGTGGCAGAAGAGTTAATCATTGATAAGACAATACAAAAAAACGTCTTTAGAATCCAGTGTATTGTTTACTACCATATTATTGAACATAAGCCAATCATTGGCATACAGTTCACAGCAATCCATTTCACAAGTGAATTTGTCTATCAGTTCGAGATTTATTATGAGGCCTTGTTTAAGGAGCCATCAATTTACATCTGTGTCAGACATGCTTGTGTAGTGTCTCGGGTGCATCACATCATAAACATAAAATTTTTAGGTCACTGTGTCATGTTAAATATAGTTTAATACTCAATCTTTAAACACATCTTGAGATCGCTTTGTTCGGATTTGCGCTCCAAGTGTTTTGAACACAAGAACGTAATGCATGTCTGTGTTGTTGCTGCTGAAGGTTGTTTTCTTCACTGTATAAACTGTGTGCAGTGTTGCCAACTATTTTCAATGGAAAGTAGCTAAAGCCTGCTCGAAAAGTAGCTAAATGTCGCCAGATGACGTCATGCGTCATTAGCATATTAATGACGTCATCGCGTCGTATTTGCATTCTGCCTAATTTGTCGGTACTGTAGCCTACTTCAGTTTATAATAACGGTTATCTCCCCTAAACCGTGCTCATACTGTTTTTATATAAGTATATAGCCGAATGTCCAGTAAAACGGTTCTCAATTACATATTTTTTATGTTTGTAATGTTCTAGCTGTGTGTATTTGTATTTATATTTGCTTGTGTATATATATCCGCCTTTTATATTATGTTCATATGTTTAATAAAGTTGAATTTATATTGTGTGTATATGCGTTTTTGTATGTGTATAAGAGTTTGAGGGGAAAAAACGGTCAAATTAAATGTTTTGAATTAAAACAAAGGAGAAGGCAGCTGATATGTGATCACTGATTAGTTCCTGCTAACACAGCGTGCACATGCGCAGCTCATTCATGTCTATGTCCGCTGGCGTGCAGTCAACGGAATGTGCTGCTCCTCTCAGCCGCTCACTGAACAGAGCAGACGCAGCGGGGAAGTAAGACCTCACGCTTGCAGTACTGGCGATATTTGGAATTTGGAAAGTTGCTAAGGTTTGTCCAAAAAGTCGCTAGATTTGTCGCTAGTCGCTTTTTTGAAAAAATGTCGCTAAAGCGGTCTGAAAAGTCGCTAAAAATAGCGACAAAGTCGCTAAGTTGGCAACAATGACTGTGCGTTTTCACACAGCTGAAGTTTCACTTACTGCCCTCTGGAGTAAACAGGTGGTACTACAAGCTTGCATTTCTCAGGAATCTTTCTTATACGGGGGCATGCGATTAATTGCATACATTTTTATAAAATTAATTGCACTGAATTAACGCCTTAAATCGACAGCCCTAAAATATATATATATATATATATATATATATATATATATATATATATATATATATATATATATATATATTATACACACACACACACACAGGTTTGGGAGGGATACTTTTGAAACGTATTCCACTACAGATTACAGAATACATTCTATAAAAAGTAATTTGTAACATATTTAGTTAGATTACTCGGGGTCAGTAACGTATTCTAAATACTTTGGATTACTTCTTCACTTCAGTACTGGTGGATTTTTTTCACTTGTTTTGACTATAAAAACTCTGCCAGTACAGTAAGACAAAATACACATGATAAAAATACATTCTCTGAAAAACTTCTTATGCAGTGTTGTTTCTAAAACAAGATAAATCAAATTGATCTTGTTTTAAAAATGTTTAGATATTTTTACAGGAAAACAATACAAAAATTATTATCAAGAATACTAGAAAAAAGAAATTATGATCCAACGTGAATTTTCTTGCTAAAAAAAATATGATTGTGCCTGGTAATGTGCATGTAAAATGGCTAGAAATAGAATTTTAGCTTAGCGTAAAGCTGACAATTTACACAAGGTTTATTTCTATTTCTTCTGCTCCAAATTTACTTCAAACATACTTATCCGTCTGCTTGTATGAATATATATATATATATATATATACACATATACAGTCAGGTCCATATATATTGGGACATCGACACAATTCTAATCTTTTTGGCTCTGTACACCACCACAATGGATTTGAAATGAAACGAACAAGATGTGCTTTAACGGCAGACCTTCAGCTTTAATTTTTAGGGTATTTACATCCAAATCAGGTGAACGGTGTAGGAATTACAACAGTTTGTATATGTGCCTCCCACTTTTTAAGGGACCAAAAGTAATGGGACAGATTAACAATCATAAATCAAACTTTCACTTTTTAATACCTGGTTGCAAATCCTTTGCAGTCAATTACAGCCTGAAGTCTGGAATGCATAGACATTACCAGACGCTGGGTTTCATCCCTGGTGATGCTCTGCCAGGCCTCTACTGCAACTGTCTTTAGTTCCTGCTTGTTCTTGGGGCATTTTCCCTTCAGTTTTGTCTTCAGAAAGTGAAATCCATGCTCAATTGGATTCAGGTCAGATGATTGACTTGGCCATTGCATAAAATTCCACTTCTTTCCCTTAAAAAACTCTTTGGTTGCTTTCACAGTATGCTTCGGGTCATTGTCCATCTGTACTGTGAAGCACTGTCCAATGAGTTCTGAAGCATTTGGCTGAATATGAGCAAATAATATTGCCCGAAAAACTTCAGAATTCATCCTGCTGCTTTTGTCAGCAGTCACATCATCAATAAATACAAGAGAACCAGTTCCATTGGCAGCCATACATGCCCACACCATGACACTACCACCACCATGCTTCACTGATGAGGTGGTATGCTTTGGATCATGAGCAGTTCCTTTCCTTCTCCATACTCTTCTCTTCCCATCACTCTGGTACAAGTTGATCTTTGTCTCATCTGTCCATAGGATGTTGTTCCAGAACTGTGAAGGCTTTTTTAGATGTTGTTTGGCAAACTCTAATCTGGCCTTCCTGTTTTTCAGGCTCACCAATGGTTTACATCTTGTGGCGAACCCTCTGTATTCACTCTGGTGAAGTCTTCTCTTGATTGTTGACTTTGACACACATACATCTACCTCCTGTAAAGTGTTCTTGATCTGGCCAACTGTTGTGAAAGGTGTTTTCTTCACCAGGGAAAGAATTCTTCGGTCATCCACCACAGTTGTTTTCCATGGTCTTCCGGGTCTTTTGGTGTTGCTGAGCTCACCGGTGCGTTCTTTCTTTTTAAGAATGTTCCAAACAGTTGATTTGGCCACACCTAATGTTTTTGCTATCTCTCTGATGGGTTTGTTTTGATTATTCAGCCTAATGATGGCTTGCTTCACTGATAGTTACAGCTCTTTGCATCTCATATTGAGAGTTGACAGCAACAGATTCCAAATGCAAATAGCACACTTGAAATGAACTCTGGACCTTTTATCTGCTCCTTGTAAATGGGATAGTGAGGGAATAACACACACTTGGCCATGGAACAGCTGAGCATCCAATTGTCCCATTACTTTTGGTCCCTTAAAAAGTGGGAGGCACTTACAACAAACTGTTGTAATTCCTACACCGTTCACCTGATTTGGATGTAAATACCCTCAAATTAAAGCTGAAAGTCTGCAGTTAAAGCACATATTGTTCGTTTCATTTCAAATCCATTGTGGTGGTGTATAGAGCCAAAAAGACTAGAATTGTGTCGATGTCCCAATATTTATGGACCTGACTGTATACACTCACCTAAAGGATTATTATGAACACCATACTAATACTGTGTTTGCCCCCCTTTGCCTTCAGAACTGCCTTAATTCTACGTGGCATTGATTCAACAAGGTGCTGAAAGCATTCTTTAGAAATGTTGGCCCATATTGATAGGATAGCATCTTGCAGTTGATGGAGATTTGTGGGATGCACATCCAGGGCACGAAGCTCCCGTTCCACCACATCCCAAAGATGCTCTATTGGGTTGAGATCTGGTGACTGTGGGGGCCATTTTAGTACAGTGAACTCATTGTCATGTTCAAGAAACCAATTTGAAATGATTCGAGCTTTGTGACATGCTGCATTATCCTGCTGGAAGTAGCCATCAGAGGATGGGTACATGGTGGCCATAAAGGGATGGACATGGTCAGAAACAATGCTCAGGTAGGCCGTGGCATTAAACGATGCCCAATTGGCACTAAGGGGCCTAAAGTGTGCCAAGAAAACATCCCCCACACCATTACACCACCACCACCAGCCTGCACAGTGGTAACAAGGCATGATGGATCCATGTTCTCATTCTGTTTACGCCAAATTCTGACTCTACCATCTGAATGTCTCAACAGAAATCGAGACTCATCAGACCAGGCAACATTTTTCCAGTCTTCAACTGTCCAATTTTGGTGAGCTCTTGCAAATTGTAGCCTCTTTTTCCTATTTGTAGTGGAGATGAGTGGTACCCGGTGGGGTCTTCTGCTGTTGTAGCCCATCCGCCTCAAGTTTGTGCGTGTTGTGGCTTCACAAATGCTTTGCTGCATACCTCGGATGTAACGAGTGGTTATTTCAGGCAAAGTTGCTCTTCTATCAGCTTGAATCAGTCGGCCCATTCTCCTCTGACCTCTAGCATCAACAAGGCATTTTCGCCCACAGGACTGCCGCATACTGGATGTTTTTCCTTTTCACACCATTCTTTGTAAACCCTAGAAATGGTTGTGTGTGAAAATCCCAGTAACTGAGCAGATTGTGAAATACTCAGACCGGCCCGTCTGGCACCAACAACCATGCCACGCTCAAAATTGCTTAAATCACCTTTCTTTCCCATTCTGACATTCAGTTTGGAGTTCAGGAGATTGTCTTGACCAGGACCACACCCCTAAATGCATTGAAGCAACTGCCATGTGATTGGTTGATTAGATAATTGCATTAATGAGAAATTGAACAGGTGTTCCTAATAATCCTTTAGGTGAGTGTATGTATATATATATATATATGTATGGATATTAGGGCCGTCGATTTAACATGTTAATTCAGTGCGATTAATTTGACAAAAAATAACACATTCAAAAAATGTACGCAATTAATCACATCATAATAAGGAAGAGTCCTGAGAAATGTAAGCTTGTAGTACCACCTGTTACTCCAGAGGGCAGTAAGTGAAATTTCAGCTGTATGAGCAACGCACAGTTTATACAGTGAAGAAAACAACCCACAACACGGTTCTTGCATTAAAAACACTTGAAGGAGCGCAAATGTGAACTAAAGGATCTCAAGATGTGTTTAAAGATTGAGTATTAAACTATATTTAACTTGAAACAGTGAACTAAACATTTTATGTTTATGATGCAACACAGCCTGACGTAGGTGTAAATTGACGGGCCCTTAAACAAGCCCTCATAATAAATCTCCAACTGATTGAGATTCACTTGTGAAATGGATTGCTGTGAACTGTATGCCAATGATTGACTTATGATCAATAATAAAGCCGCTTTTTGTATTGTCTTCTCAATGATTAACTCTTCTGCTACAAGAATGTAATGCATTTTAATTATCTGAATATATATATATATATATATATATATATATATAATTTTTAATATTTAAAGATAACTATGTATAATTATATATTGATATAAATATGTATAATCTTTATACTAGCAGCCACTAGTGTTTGCATAAGCAAATATGTCCACCAGAGCTTGAACTTTTACTGCCTTTTAAAACCTTCTTTTATTAAAATAGCCTTGCCCGACATACTTCCATTGTGAGTGCATCACTATAGGCTACACATGTTTTTCATTTGTTTTACAAACTGATGAACTATTTAAAACGATTGTCTCTGGTTAGTGACAGCATGCCACAGATGCTTTAAATGGATAGTTCACCCAAAAATGTAAATTCTCTCATGATTTACTCACTCTCATGGCATCCCAGATGTGTGTAACTTTCTTTCTTCTGCAGAACACCAATTAAGATTTTTTTGTAGAATCTGTAGGTCCATGCAAGTTGAAGGGGTGCCAAAATTTTGAATCTACAAATCCAAATAAAGAGAGCATAAAAGTAATCCACACGACTGCAGTTGTTAAATCCATGTGTTCAGACAGGATATTATAGGTGTGGGTGAGAAACAGATCAATGTTTATGTAATTTTTGTCATAAATTCTCCTCCCTGCCCAGTAGGGTGCAATTTGCATGAAGACTGTGAATCGCCAAAAACAGAAGGTGAAAGTGAAGGGAAAATTACTTAAACATTTTACTGTTTCTCATATCGCTTCAGAAGGTATGGATTTAACCACCAGAGTCATCTGGAGTCCTTTTATGTTGCTTTTTTGTGGATTTTGAAGCTTCAAATTTCTGTACCCTTTCACTTGCATTGTATGGACCTACAGAGCTGAGATATTCTTCTAAAAATCTTTATATGAGATCAGCAGATTAAAGAAAGTCATGCACATCTGGGATGGCATGAGAGTGAGTAAATGATGAGAGAATTTTTGTTTTTAGGTGAACTAAACCTTTATGCTGCACTGAACATGGAACATTACTATAAGCATTGTCAGTTAATGAGCTTGTGAAGGTTTTGTAACTGTTATATGTAAAGTTGTTTTCTGATAATTTTTTTTTTTTACAGTGGCAGAGGGAGCTGCAGAGGGTCAAGAGAGAGCTCTTTGAGGTGGTGGTGTGGAACCTCAAACTTTGGATGGTGGTTCTAATAATTTTCCTTGTTATTGTTCTGATCATTGGGATCTCTCTCATTGTCTGTACAGGTACATTTCCATTTGGATTGATTTGTTTAAAATATTTTATATTCTAAATGCTTTTAATAATGTTACCAGTAGGGATGTGCAGAACGATTAATTTCACTGACGTTTATGAACATTTTGGAGTCATTTAGTCTAAAAAGAAAGAAACCCCCAGAAAACAGTCAAAGCAAATTGTGTGTTTATGAGGCCCATTTAAAATACTTCCAACAGCCGAATCCGACTCTTATTTCTGCTGAAAAGGGCATTTATCTGCAATGTGCTTGCCTTGCATTATCATCATAGGCTACATTAAAGTAATTTTCAGAGTTCAATACAGGTTAAGCTCAATCTACAGCATTTGTTTCAATGTTGTGGTAATGTTGATTACCACAAAAAAAAATTAAACTCATCCCTCCTTTTCTTTAAAAAAGCAAAAATCTGGGTAACAGAGGCACTTACAGTGGAAGTGAATGGGGCCAATTTTTGGATGGTATATAGGCAGAAATTTGAAGACTATAATTTTATTAAAGCACATATTCATTCTTCTATTAAGATGAATGTATTATTTGAGCTTTAAAATCATCATGTCAACGAAGTTGTAAAATTTTATCACACTAAAATATTTATATGCATATAATATTTATGTCTTGTGGCTAGACTTTTGAAAAAATAACAATTTTACCATCCAAAAATTGGCCCCCATTCACTTCCATTGTAAGTGCCTCTGTTACCCAGATTTTTGCTTTTTTAAAGAAAAGGAGGGGCAAGTCAAAATAATGTTTTGTTGTAATCAGAATTATGCCACAAATGCTGTCGACTAATCTTAACTTGTATTGAACCCAGAATATTTCTTTAAATATAGAACATGACATGCATTTAACGAATCAACGTTAGTGAATACAGACATATTTATTTAAAATATTTTAATGAATAGTGCAGGACCAATATAAGTTAAAGTTGCTTAACTTATTAAAACAGTCAGGACATTGTTGAATATAATTAACAGGTAAGTCAAATCTACGAGATAAAAATGCGCTGAAAAGTTGCGTTCATTTCACAACGTGCATTAGCCTATGTTCTAATATGACAGCAGTTCAGTTAAAAACATTAACCATTAACAGTTATGGTGTAATAAAAATATCTATAGGATAGAAAAAATAGGCCTGTGAGAAATGTACAATAAACCAAATGCATTGTTCTAAATATGACGTGCACATAGAATAAAGGATAAAATAAAATCTGAAACGAACTGAAATAAAATAAAAATGATCTTGAATAAGATTGAATTTTCGTTTTTGTTGCAGTGCTTTTTAACCTTTAAATCCGCCATTACCATAACACGAAGATGCCACTAGACAGCGATAATAGAAGGCCTAATACGTCATTGCATCAGTAACAGATTGAGAGTCACTACCATCATGAAAAGTGGCAAACCAGGTAGATGACAGTCTTTTCACTCATTCTGTCATACCCTGTCAATCTGTGATTTGACTGAATGAGATTTAATTTGGAACCGGTATAGAGTTTGGTTTGAAGTTCAGCAGGGCTCGACATTAACACTTGTCCGGGAATAGTTGGTTTTTGAAGAGTCCAGTCAGAGATTATTTATCAGAAATGTGCCACTTCTTTTAAATTGAATGGGAGAAATTGGAGCTCTGAGCGCCTAACGCAGGCCCAGTATCAGATCAAATTCACTGAGGGTGCTCCAGAAAATAGTGGGGGTGCTCTGTATAAAGTGGAGATGTATCATAATTAAAAAAGATTTTAATAGATTCAATCTATTATATATAATAAATGCTACTAGACAATGTAAATAAAAGTTAGTTTTTTTAATTTACAAAACATTTATTGCTTCGGGGGTTTCCCGCCAATAATCTGTCACTGAAAATGACATAAAAATTCTGTGCCTGCAGATTAAGACCTATTGATTTGCAAAATCATACTCGTTTATAAGTTTTGATGCAGCATTTTGTGCATTCAAAAATGCAGGGATTCGTGTGTGTTTGCTGGTATTCAAGAAAATCTGCTTGCAAATTTACAGTATTAGTCTTACATATTCAATTGAGCAGGGGTGTGCAATTATTTTGGTTCTGGGGCCACATCAGCCATTAAATAGAACATGGAACAGACAAGATCAAATTTCTGCATTGTTTTATCTTTTAAGCCCAGACATGCACTCAATGAATGATGCACAATTTTCTGAAGTGCATACTGATGGGACCATTCTGCGATTGCATCATGTGTTATTAAAACTGAATAAAGGCTTCATAAAATTATTAATTTATTATTTTACCATGCTTCAATGCAATGGTAATTTAGTATTCAATTTAACACACTATGTCAGGAGTTTAATAGTAAAATGAAATTTCTGAAATTATAGATTCTATAAGGTTATTTTAATGTTGACCACAAAGTGGACCTGTTTACTTGTTTTATTCTCAGAACATTATAAACCTGTGTACACTCTCATGGGTCATGATGTGAGTCTCGTCAATGTTTGGCACCCCATTCAGCACACAACTGAATAAAACAGACAGCATGAGACTGATAAATGATTACGGCCAGAGTAACATTCACATACAGGTGTAAGAGACTTTTACAAATAACACAAAGAACAAACATTTTTACTAAATTTCATCACTGAAAAGGTTAGTTCGTAGATTTGGCACAAAACAGCACACGCAACCTCACAAAAGTGCATCACACTATTCTTTGAGCATAATATTTATGGTAGGCTCTTTTATCATTTCATTTTCAGATTTGACAATCCGTAATTATGTTTTGACTAGTCAAAACTCCAATTTCAGATATCTGTTGTGCATTTTTGACTAGTAAATTCACATTTATGATATCTACAACAAGGGACTTCAGCATTTTACAAATAGCACAAAGAATAAATATATTCCTCTCACTTGGTTTTGCTCGCATGTCCCTGCACTATTGAGCGCAAAGTTGTTGTTCGTTTGTTTTTTGCAGAGAGAAAACGCATGCACTCTTATGTATGATTGCCAGTTTGCATTAATAAAGTATGACATAAGCAGAAATATTTCCAATTTGTGAAAGTATAAATCACTGATTGGGGTATTGCATATATTATCTGGCAACCCTGCACATATTAAAAGCTTGAGGAGGCGCGATAGGTCCAAAAGCCAGATAAATGAAATATCTAATAAAAAAACGTTCACGATAAAGCAACCAGCGGGCAGTAGTTTGCCCTGGTCTCAACTGAGGGTGCTCTAAGGTTCTTTTGAGGGTGGCCTGGACCAACGATCAATGGATGTAGAAAGGAAGATCTGCCTTAAAGTTAAAAGAGCCAATCACCTTTTAGATACAGACATCACCTGTAAATAAACTCTAGAACACGCATGCTCGTTAGCTATACAATCTGGGAGTATTGCGTTTTTAGTAATACGAGGCAAAGAATCTCAATTTATGATATATTGTCAGATATTATTGCTGATTTGAAATATGTTCTTTGATCGTAATCTTGACCAACTGTTTTTGAGATTTTGGTCTTTCTCCATTCAAGTCGATAGGAGCTGCACTGGCATGACTTTGGAACCCTCTCCCGAGAGGGTTCCAAAGATGGCCGTCAGTGGACTGACTTGTTAGAAAGACTTTGTCAAGTCATGTCAATTTTATTTGTATAGTGCCTTTCACAACACAAACACGATTGTTAATCGTGTTTAAAAATAAGTAATTACATAATACTTGTATTAATAACCCCAGTGAGCAAGCTGAAAGCGACTGTGGCAAGGAACACAAAACTCTATAAGATGTAGAAAAATAACCTTGGGAGAAACCAGACTCACTGTGGGGGCCAGTTCCCCTCTGGCTAACATCATGAATATAATGTAAATATTACTTATGTATAGTTAAAGTCATGGTTTCAAATTATTAAACTAAGTAAGTGTTAAGGGTCAGTGTTTAAACATTGATTTTGTTTGAACTGCAAGATTAATGGCCAATGTCTTTGAAGTCCATCCTGGATTAACTGCAGAAGTTCACATAGATGCAATTGTCCTTGTTAATTGGCAGATGAAAGCTTTTGTTGGCAATTGTTAGTCTATGCATTCCATTGCAAGATCGTAGTCCATCAATAGACAGAGGTGATGCAGGCAGAGATCAGGGATGTGAAATGCAGTTCAACCTGGCCGGTAATTTCGGTGAAGTTCGGTGTGGTCCATCTTAAATCCAAGGTTCAGACAATGGCATATAAATTATCCCATGTCTTATGGTTGGAGTTGGCATCAGTTCATCCTCTGAAGTCCACCATAATAGACTGAAGTGATGTTTGGCTGGCACCGGCTGCATTTAGTCATGATCATTCAGTGACACGTGGCAGTGGAGTCCAACACGAAGCAGGAATGGTGCTGGATCCAGCCGGTTCTGATGACCTCAGGATAGGAGTCCTGAGGTTGAGACAGGGAAACAAATAAAATAATATTAGCATAGATGCCATTCAATTTATTGCAGAGTTATAAATCATGATCAATGTTTCTGGTTCCGGCAGACCCAACTAAAGCAGCCTAATTGTGGGTTGGAGTATAAATTAGGTGTATGCCTGGCTAAATAGATGAGTCTTTAGTCTAGACTTAAACTGAGGGAGTGTGTCTGCATCTCGAACAGTGTTAGAGAGACTATTCCATAGTTTAGGAACCAAATATGAAAAGGATCTACCTCCTTTTGTGGATTTTGATATTCTAGGAACTATTAACAGGCCAGAATTTTGCAATCGTAATGAACGTGATGGAATATAGCGTGGTAGAAGGTCACTTAAGTACTGCGGAGCTAGACCATTCAAAGCATTGTACGTAGTTAACAGAATTTAAAAATTAATACGGAATTTAACAGGTAGCCAATGTAACGATGATAAAATGGGGCTAATATGATCATATTTCTTGGTTCTCGTCAGCACTCTGGCTGCTGTATTTTGAACCAATTGTAGTTTATTTATTGATCTTGCTGGACATCCTCCCAGTAATGCATTACAATAATCTAGTCTTGAGGGCATGAATGCATTAATTCATTTTTCGGCATCAGCAACAGAGAGCATGTGCCTTAATTTAGCAATATTTCTTGGGTGGAAGAATGCTGTTCTACAAACATTGGTAATTTTGATTTTCAAAGGACAGATTGGTATCAAATATAACACCTAAGTTCTTCGCTGTTGAAGATGATGTAACAATATTATTGTATGTATGTCAAATTATATTGTAGTGACTTATTTTTAGAGTTTTTTGGTCCAATAATTAGTACCTCTGTTTTGTCAGAATTGAGTGGAAGGAAACTTCTGGCCATCCAATCTTTTATTTCATTGATACACTCTGCGAATTTAGAGAATTGTGAAATCTCATCCTGACTGAAATTCTTCTAATTTCTCTGTAGAAATGAACATATTTGGGAGGATAATACCTTTTCTAGTATTTTTGACATAAACGGGAGATTTGAAATCAGTCTATAATTAGCCAGTTCTCCAGGATCAAGTTGTGGCTTCTTAATAAACAGTTTGATAACTGCCATTTAAACGTTTCTTGGGACATGTCCTAAGCATAGCGAGGAGTTAATAATATTAAGAAGAGGTTCTGAAATTACAGGAGATACCTCTTTTAAGAGCTTAGTTGGTATAGGATCTAACAAACTTGTGGCTTTTGATGTTTTGTTAGCTCTTCATGACCTATGACAGAGAAGGATTGAAGTTGCACGTGAGGAAAATTATTAGACACTGTTTTCTGAGGTGCTATGACAGAAGATTGCATAATAAAATTTTATCTGTAAAGAAATTCATGAAGTCATTACTCTTGTGCTGCGACGTTATATCTGGTTCTGTTGAGGCTTTATTCCTAACCAATTTAGCCACAGTACTGAATAAACATCTAGGATTGTTGTGGTTATTTTCTATGAGTTTTTTTAAACATGCTGACCTGCCAGCTTTTAGTGCCTGTCTGTATCTAAAGAGATTCCATGCACCACGAAATACTTCTAATTTTGTATTTTTCCACATGCGCTCCATTTTCCGAGCTGCGAGAGAGAGAGCACGAGTGTGATCATTGCAGCATGGTGCAGGGCTTATTTCTTTCTATAATCAAAGTGGGGTGACAATATCAAGAGTGCTAGAGAAGACTACATTTATATTTTTTGTTATTTCATCAAGTTCTTCTGGGCTTTGGGGTTTATTGAGTGTATGAGATAGATCTGGAAGATTATTAGTGAAGCTATCTGTAGTGGTCGAAAGAATAGCTCTACCTGAACGATAGCATGGTGTAGATTAAGTAACATTAGCTGATAGCAGCATACAAGAGATTAGGTAATTATCCGAGATGTCATCGCTCTGCTGCAGAATTTCTATATTATCAACATCAACTCCATATGACAGAATTAAATCTAGCGTATGATTATGGCGATGAGTTGGTCCTGTTACATTTTGTCTGACTCCAAGAGAGTTGAGAATATTGATAAATGCTAATCCCAATGTATTATTTTCACCCGGGTGATCTATACATTGTAGCAAGGACAAAAGACGACAGAGATTTTTTATTTATATCTGACGGTGTCACATTAAGCATTATTAGTTCAAAAGACTTACATTTATATCCTGTCCTCTGAGTAACACCAAAATCTTCACTGTAAATTGTAGCAACACCACCTCCTCGACCCTTCAGACGAGGCTCATGTTTATAACAATAACCTGGGGGAGTAGATTCATTTAAACTAATATATTCATTCGGTTTAAGGCAGGTTTCAGTCAAAGAGAGCAATTTATGATCTGTAATCATTTCATTAACAATTAGTGCTTTGGTAGAAAGAGATCTAATATTTAGTAGCCCTATTTTTATATGATGTGTATTTTTTATTTGTTTGTTTTGTTCAAGTTTGACCTTAATCAAATTTTTTCTAAACGATTTAGTGAGGGTATTGTGTTTGGTAGATCGGGGAACAGACACAGTCTCTTTGAGATATCTAGGTGATACAGTCTCTATGTGTTGTAGTTTATGTGGCCTTTGTGATATCTCAAGGCAGCTAGCAGACATTCGGATTAACCAGTTTGTCTGTTTCCTGCTTCCTGACCTGTGCCCCAGTTAGTCAAATACTATCATTATTAAGACTATGAACCAAATCAATAGAGAGGTTTGACTCTCATTAGAGATGTCTCCTAGCAATCCTGCTAGCTGCAGCGCTAGCATTTGTGCTACAGGTGTACAATTATCAAAAGATATTATAATGTTTTTATACCTGTTTCTGCAGGTGTTTGTTAAAAAAGCTTTAATATCATGTAATGTGTAAATTAACTAATTTAGTATCAAGTTATGTGGAAATTAACTCAATAACAATAGCCTCCTCCCTTACCCAGCACAGTTTACATTTATGTCCTGGAGAATCGAGTTGATTGTAGAGCTGTACTATTAGCAGGGCCGTTTCCAAGCATATGGGGGCCCTAAGCAAAAATCCTACTTGGAAGCAACCCGCAATAATATTATTTAGAAATTGGACATTGGGGAGTCCAGCTACCCACATTACACAAATACCTGTTTTCCCAATTCTCCAATATCCCTTAATATAAATACTAAAACTAAAATAAAAATTAAATGTACTGAAAAACTAAACTAAAACCAACAAATAACTAACCAACAAAACTAAAACTAAACTAAAACCAACAAATAAAATGAAAATGAAACCAAATTGGAGTGAAAAACTGAAAATGAAATAGAAATAGAAATAAAAACTAAATAAAAAATGAAAAATATTATAACGTTGTTTGCTGATCTCGCGAGACGAAATTTTCCTCTCTGTGGTGAAATTAAACTTTGTATACTCCTTCTCCAGATATCCTCTTTTTTAATAATATTTGTATTATACATTTTATTTAAAATGTGTAATATTAACATGAAAGTCTTTGTAAATATATAAAGCCAAAGGTAAATCTGTAAAAAAATACTGAAGAGTTTTTATTGACCGACAAGTAATTACAGTGTACTAGACGCATCAGAACCTTTAGTCGACTAGTCTCACACATCCCTAGGTACCAGGGCAATTTGTTTTTTATTGTCATATCATGATCATACATGCTCTGTTTACAGAGCATAATGACCACATTACATATTACAGTACCTTTAAAATATTTGGATACTTAACCCTCTGGGGTCTGAGGGTGTTTTGGGCCCAGGAGAAGTTTAGACATGCCTTGACATTTGAGCTTTTGTCAGTTGCTTAAAAACATATTAATGGCTAAAGTCTGATATCTCTGTATTAAACACAAACTGGGCTAAAATAATATGTGAGCAATATGTGTGCATGTTTGTATTTTTGAGAAAATAACGTTTATGCGTGTTTTTTGAAGTCATTGAAATAAGGCCACATAACACATTCTAAACATTTGTCCACAAGCCTTTTGAGAACTGGATCTTGTAGCCTAGAATTTTTGCTACAAAATTATGTGAAAACCATCCTGATCACTCATTCATACTGTAACGATTACCCTGTCTTGTTTCTCTGTTGCCCTTTTGTTTACCATTTGTTGTCACTTTTGCATTTCTTAGTTTTCACTTTAGTCCCTTATGTAATTCCATAGTCTCTTTGTTAGCGTTCGTGTTTTCCTCTGTTCATTGTTTTCACCTGCCCTTGTTAATTTGCCTTTGGTTTCTGTTAATCACATTGTTATCTTGTTTGAGTTCTGTTCTTTCATTGGTCCCTTTTTTCCCTGTCTGTGTATTTATACCCTGTGTCTTTGTTCAGTCTTCGTCGATCGTTGTTTGATGTTTGCCTGATGTTTGCGTCTCTCCCTTGTTCCCTGTTTGCCTCTACCGTGATTACCTTATCTAGTTTATGTTTCTTTTCCCCATCGTGGGTTGTTCTTTTGTTCATTTAGTGTTTTGTTATCAAATAAACTCTAACTGCGTTTGGATCCGCATCTCTTCGTCAGCCTCATTATTCAGACGTAACAGAACGATCGACCACTATGGATCCAGCAGTTATCACGGGCCAACTGCCGGTTGCTCAACCTCAAACAAGAGGGCCGCCCTGTTGAAGACCACATCAGCGACTTCCTCGGCTGGCGAAGTTCACAGACTTCTCGGACTCAGCCCTGGTGGTCTTCTTCAGGGACACTTTACACGGTTCGCTCAGGGAGCGTTTGCCGCCGGCAACGCTTGGTTGGACTCTCCACGACTTCCTGGAGGCGACCTTACTGGTCTGCGGCTCACCCTACACCGTGGTCTTCGCCAAGGAGGATTCCACCTCTCCTCCCACTGTGGTGACTCCCCAATCGTCCTTGGCGCTTCCTGTCGCACCAGCCCCACCTGTCAGCGAGCCCGTCCCCACGCCAGTCGCCTTCCATGAGCCAGCGCGGCCCACTGCGTCTGCCCGGAGGAGGGAGAGAAGACGGGCTTCCGCCTCCCGGCCCACGCCAGCCCCGGTCTGCGAGCCAGAGCCCGCGCATGTCACGGTGAGCGAGCTAAAGCCCACGCATGTCACTGTGAGCGAGCCTGAGCCCTCGACCGTCCCCGAGCCAGTGCCTGTAGCCTCAAACGTCAATGAGCCAGTGCCGTTAGCCTCAAACGTCAATGAGCCAGTGCCGTTAGCCTCGACCGTCCCTGAGCCAGCGCCTGTAGCCTCGACCGTCCATGAGCCAGCGCCTGTAGCCTCGACCGTCCCTGAGCCAGCGCCTGTAGCCTCGACCGTCCCTGAGCCAGCGCCTGTAGCCTCGACCGTCCCTGAGCCAGTGCCAGTAGCCATGACCGTCCAAGAGCCAGTGCCAGTAGCCATGACCGTCCAAGAGCCAGTGCCAGTAGCCATGACCGTCCAAGAGCCAACGCCAGTGGTCGTGCCCATCCTAGAGCCAGCACCTCTCGAGCCTTCTAGGGCTCCTCCTCCCGAGCTTTCCAGAGCTCAGCCATCCGAGTTTCCCGAGCTTTCCAGAGCTCAGCCATCCGAGTTTTCCGAGCTTTCCAGAGCTCAGCCATCCGAGTTTCCCGAGCATTCCAGAGCTCAGCCATCCGAGTTTCCCGAGCTTTCCAGAGCTCAGCCATCCGAGTTTCCCGAGCATTCCAGAGCTCAGCCATCCGAGTTTCCCGAGCTTTCCAGAGCTCAGCCATCCGAGTTTTCCGAGCTTTCCAGAGCTCAGCCATCCGAGTTTCCCGAGCTTTCCAGAGCTCCGCCTTCCGAGTTTCCCGAGCTTTCCAGAGCTCCGCCTTCCGAGTTTCCCGAGCTTTCCAGAGCTCCGCCTCCCGAGCTTTCCAGAGCTCCGCCTCCCGAGCTTTCCAGAGCTCCTCCTCCCGAGCTTTCCAGAGCTCCGCCTCTCAAGCCTCTCGAGCCTTCCAGGGCTCCGCCTCTCAAGCCTCTCGAGCCTACCAGGGGTCCGCCCCTCAAGCCTCTCGAGCCTCCTAGGGCTCCGCCTCTCAAGTCTCTCGAGTCTTCCAGGGCTCCGTCTCTCAAGCCTCCCGAGCTTTCCAGAGCTCAGCCTCCCGAGCTTTCCAGAGCTCCGCCTCCCGAGCTTTCCAGAGCTCCGCCTCTCGAGCCTTCCAGGGCTCCGCCTCTCAAGCCTCTCGAGCCTACCAGGGGTCCGCCCCTCAAGCCTCTCGAGCCTCCTAGGGCTCCACCTCTCAAGTCTCTCGAGTCTTCCAGGGCTCCGTCTCTCAAGCCTCCTGAGCTTTCCAGAGCTCCGCCCTCCGAGCTTCCCAGAGCCCCGCCTCTCAAGCCTTTCGAGCCTTCCAGGGCTCCGCCTCTCAACCCTCTTGAGCCTACCAGGGCTCCGCCCCTCAAGTCTCTCGAGTCTTCCAGGACTCTGTCTCTCAAGCCTCCCAAGCTTTCCAGAACTCCGCCTCTCGAGCCTGCCAGGGCTCCGCCCCTCAAGCCTCTCGAGCCTGCCAGGACTCCGCCCCGCAAGCCTCTCGAGCCTCCCAGGGCTCTGCCTCCTGAACCTCTCGAGCCTTCCAGGGCTCCGCCCCCCGAGTCTCCTACGGCTCCGCCCCCAGAGCCTCTTGAGCCTCCTACGGCTCTGCCCCCAGAGCCTCTCGAGCCTCCTGCAGCTCCGCCTACGGGGCCTCCTACGGCTCCACCTCCAGAGCCTCCGATTGCTCCGCCTCTCGATCCACTCAAGCCTTTGATGGCTCCGCCCCCAGAGCCTCTTGAGCCTCCTACGGCTCCGCCTCTCGAGCCACTCAAGCCTTTGACGGCTCCGCCCCCAGAGCCTCTTGAGCCTCCTACGGCTCCGCCTCTCGAGCCACTCAAGCCTTCGACGGCTCCGCCCTCAGAGCCTCCCGAGCCTCCTATGGCTCCGCCTCCCGAGACTCCTCCGGCTTCGCCTCTCGAGCCACTCAAGCCTTCGATGGCACCGCCTCCCGAGCCTCCTACGGCTCCGCCGCTCGAGCCACTCAAGCCTTTGGCGACTCCACCCTCAGAGCCTCCTATGGCTCCGCCTCCCGAGCCTCCTCCGGCACCGCCTCTCAAGCCACTCAAGCCTTTGGCGACTCCACCCTCAGAGCCTCCTACATCTCTACCCCCAGAGACTCCAGAGTCTTCCTGGTCTCCGCTCCTAGAGCCTCCCACGTTGCCGCCTACCTCGGCTCCGCCTCCTGAGCCTCTTTCAGCTCCACCTCCTGAGCCTCCCGAGCCTCTCCCGGCTCCGCCTCCGAAGCCTCCATTGGCTCCTTCTTCAGAGCCTTCATCGCCCTCGCCTCCTTCGGCTCCGCCTCCTGAACCTCCTTCAATTCCTCCTCCGGAGCCTCCCGAGCCTCTCCCGGCCCCGCCTCCGAAGCCTCCATTGGCTCCTTCTTCAGAGCTTTCTTCGCCCTCGCCACCTTCGGCTCCACCTCCAGTGGCTCCGCCTTTTGAGCCTTCTACACCATCGCCTCCCTTGGCTCCGCCCAACACTGTTCCGCCTCCTGACCTGCCCAAGGCCTTACCACCTGAGTCTGCCATGGCCCTGCCTAAGCCTCCTTTGGCTCCACCTCCTAAGTCTTCTATGGCTCCGCCTCCGAAGTCCTCCTTGGCTCCGCCTCACTGCGGCTCTGCCAGCCTCAGTCCCGTGGCCTCTTCCCAGGCCCCCTGACCCAGTCCCTGTCTGGTGGCCTCCACCCAGGCCTCCTGACCCTGTTCCCGTCCTGAGGCCTTCCCCAGGCCTCCTGACCCAGTCCCTGTCCATTGGCCTCCTCCCTGGTCCCCCAAACCTGTCCTTGCCCTGTGGCCAGCTCCCAGACCACTGAAACCTGTCCCCACCCGGTCGATACCACCCCGGCCTCCCAAACCTGTCCCTTTGTGCCCCCATGGACTGCCTGGTTGTCCCTTGTGCCCCGTGGACTGTCTCATCTCCCTTTGTGCCCCCCGTGGACTGTCGCATCTCCCTTTGCGCCCCCGTGGACTGTCTCATTTCCCCTCGTGGCCCCCCCCGGACTTCCTGCCTGCCCTCTGTGCCCCTTGGACTGCCTCCTTGTTCTCGTGCCCCCCCTGGTCTGCCTGTCTGCCCCGGATTTCCTGCCTGCCCAGTGTTCCCCCTGGTCTGCCTGTCTACCTATGTGCCCACTTGTACTGTCTGTTTGCCCCTGGTGCCCTCATGTTGTTCTTATGGACTTTTGTCTTTTGTTGTGTGTTTTTTAGGATCGTCTGGAATCCAATCTTTAAAGGGGGGGCTATGTAACGATTACCCTGTCTTGTTTCTCTGTTGCCCTTTTGTTTACCATTTGTTGTCACTTTTGCATTTCTTAGTTTTCACTTTAATCCCTTATGTAATTCCATAGTCTCTTTGTTAGCGTTCGTGTTTTCCTCTGTTCATTGTTTTCACCTGCCCTTGTTAATTTGCCTTTGGTTTCTGTTAATCACATTGTTATCTTGTTTGAGTTCTGTTCTTTCATTGGTCCCTTTTTTCCCTGTCTGTGTATTTATACCCTTATGTCTTTGTTCAGTCTTCGTCGATCATTGTTTGATGTTTGCCTGATGTTTGCGTCTCTCCCTTGTTCCCTGTTTGCCTCTACCGTGATTACCTTATCTAGTTTATGTTTCTTTTCCCCATCGTGGGTTGTTCTTTTGTTCATTTAGTGTTTTATCAAATAAACTCTAACTGCGTTTGGATCCGCATCTCTTCGTCAGCCTCATTATTCAGACGTAACACATACAAAACAATATAGTAATTGAACTTTTGTAAGACACTTTTAGTGTTAGAAAGGTCATATGCAAGGAGGCATGAACTATCATGAATATTGATTGTAATTTACACCTGAAGAGACAAAAGCCCCCTCCCCTGGGCCTATCAATGAGGAATGTGACAGAAAGAGAATTAATGTGAGGAGATTTGATGATCAAAATCAAGTTTTAAGTTAAAAGAAGTAATCTGACTACATTTTCTTTACATAAAGACTTTACTTAATTTTAGACCTAGACTACCGTTTAAAGGAAGTCTCTTCTGCTCACCAAGACTGCATTTATTTGATCCAAAATACAGTAAAAACAGAGATATTGTGAATTATTTTTACAATTTAAAAGAACAGTTTTCAATCTGAATATATTGTATAATGCAATTTGTTATCAAATCTGAATTTTCAGCATTATTACTGCAGTCTTCAGCGTCACATGATACTTTAGAAATCCTTATAATATGCTGAGTGCATTTTGCTCATTTAATGTAGCATGCCCCCCGAACAAGGATGTGACTTTTACTGATGGTTTTATGCTGTTTAATCCTTTATGAACCTTAATCCGTTCACCATATTACCAACGTAAGAGCTGAAATGTATACAAAACATGTAACTGATCAGCTGATCAAAATGCTCATATCTCAATTGATTTAACATACCTTTTGCCTCTTCAGAGGGGCTGCAAGTATGAATTTGACGTTTAACCACGGCTCTGTGTCGACGTTATTGCCGTATTTGGGATAACAAGCTATATGCTATAAAACTGCGCAATCCAGAGCGCGCGCGCTTCCAAAAGAAAACAAAAGCGCTCAGCTTAAGACCGGAAGTCAACCATTTCAATACAAAAAGTTCAAAATAAATGACAATCGCTTTTTCTGTAACAAAATATACTTATGGTTATTTACATTTAACCAGAACACATTTGCAAGCACAAGCTTTGTTGATGATAATGAAGGAGCATAAACACTAGTTAAAATATAATCTAAACATTCATATTATTTTTATATCATATTACATATCATATTTATACCATACAGCATACAATTTAAATACCTGCTTTAGCCGAAACAGTATTTAAGTGTAACTAAAACTTGCTTATTAGGACATATTTCAAATTGCAATACTCTGACTCCTGGCAAGCAAGTCTGGAAACAGTCCCACTAGTAAAATATGTACATGTTTATATAAAATAGCATGTCAACTAATTAAAACTAAATGAATGACTTGTCCGAAATTGTATCCTCGTCTGGATCAAGTCTCTCTTCAAAATACAAATGTTCATCACAGTCCCGCTCTTCTTCTGAGGAAAATTTTAACTCTTCGTCACTATCGAGGAGTTTTCTCACTTGTGTATCATGCTGTCTTTCAAATGCGCAGAAAAGTGAATGGACTTTGTTTTTAAGATTAAGATTCAACTTAATTGTCATTGTGCAGAGTACATGTACAGAGCCAGTGAAATGCAGTTGTTTTCACATATCCCAACTAAGCTGGGGACAGAGCGCAGGGTCAGCCATGTAACAGCGCCCCTGGAGCAGATAGGGTCAAGGGCCTTGCTCAAGGGCCCAACAATGGTATCTTGGCGGTGCTGAGGCTTGAACCCCCGACCTTTCGCTCCGTAACCCAGAGCCTTAACTACTGAGCTACCACACATTGCACAGATCGGATATTTTGATGTATATTTTTGACGGCAGTTTTGGTATCTTCAAGAGGGGCATTTTAACCAAGAAGTGCATTTGATTGTTCATGCGCGCAGCAGCATTCACAGCGAGACACGAGCGGTCACGTGTAAAAATACGCATGCGAGCGTTTGAAAGTGAAAGCAGTCGGCTGTTCTCAATCGGTGCGTAGGTACAGAATTGAGTCAGTACTCGGTACTGCTGGTACTTTTAACATTGGTTGTCCTTGAAGGACAGTTCAACACCACAGAATCTAGAAGCATGTGGCAGGGAATTAACATCATTACGGACTATAAACGGAATAAAAACTCCACCATGAACACCGCTGCCTCTCTCCCGGATGAGCTTAATTCATTTTATGCTCGTTTTGAGGACAACAACACCGCCCTCGTGGAGAGAG
This sequence comes from Xyrauchen texanus, assembly GCF_025860055.1. NCBI lineage: Eukaryota > Metazoa > Chordata > Actinopteri > Cypriniformes > Catostomidae > Xyrauchen > Xyrauchen texanus. The sequence goes on along the minus strand of NC_068313.1, from coordinate 6,681,366 downwards.
CACTCGCGGCTGATGCTACAGAGGTTGATTCACTCTCCGTCTCTGTTGCGGATTTAACCCGATCCTTCAGACGGGTGAACATCCGTAAAGCCGCGGGTCCAGACGGCATTCCGGGCCGCGTGATCAGAACGTGCGCTAACCAACTGGCAGGTATTTTTGCGGACATTTTCAACCTGTCCCTCTCCCTGTCTGTAGTCCCCACATGCTTTAAAACTTCAACCATTGTGCCTGTACCGAAGCAAGCCAAAATCACTTGCTTAAATGACTGGCGTCATGTTGCTCTGCCCCCATCATCAGCAAATGCTTTGAGAGGTTAATCAGAGATTACATCTGCTTTGCTCTGCCCCCCTCTTTGGACCCATTGCAGTTTGCCTACCGCAACAACCGCTCCACTGATGATGCCATTGCATCTACACTGCACACTGCTCTCTCCCACCTGGAAAAAAGGAACACATATGTGAGAATGCTGTTTGTAGACTACAGCTCAGCATTCAACACCATAGTGCCCTCCAAGCTTGATGAGAAACTCCGGAATCTGGGCTTAAACAGCTCGCTGTGCAGCTGGATCCTGGACTTCCTGTCAGGCAGACGTCAGGTGGTTAGAATGGGCAGCAACATCTCCTCATCACTGACCCTCAACACTGGAGCCCCGCAGGGCTGTGTTCTCAGCCCACTCCTGTATTCACTATACACACATGACTTTGTTGCAACACATGGCTCCAATGCCATCATTAAGTTTGCTGACGATACGACGGTGGTAGGTCTGATCACTGACAATGATGAAACAGCCTATAGAGAGGAGGTGCACACTCTGACACGCTGGTGTCAGGAGCACAACCTCTTCCTCAACGTCAGTAAAACCAAGGAGCTTGTAGTGGACTTCAGGAAGAAAGACAGAGAACACAGCCCCATCACCATTAATGGAGCACCAGTGGAGGGAGTCAGCAGTTTCAAGTTCCTTGGTGTCCACATTACTGAGGAACTCACATGGTCCGTCCACACTGAGGCCGTTGTGAAGAAGGCTCACCAGCGCCTCTTCTTCCTGAGACGGCTGAGGAAGTTTGGAATGAACCAGCACATCCTCACACTGTTCTACACCAGCACTGTAGAGAGCATCCTGACTGGCTGCATCACCGCCTGGTACGGCAATAGCACCGCCCACAACCGCAAAGACCTGCAAAGGGTGGTGCGAACTGCCAGAAACATCATCGGAGGTGAGATTCCCTCCCTCCAGGATATCTATAACAGGCGGTGTGTGAAAAAAGATCGGAGGATCATCAGAGCCTCCAGCCACCCGAGCAGTGGGCTGCTCTCACTGCTACCATCAGGCAGGCGGTATCGCAGCATCAGGACCCACACCAGCCGACTACAGGACAATTTCTTCCCTCAAGCAATCAGACTTTTGAACACTTGATCTCTCATGATCAACAATCAGCACTGCACTTTATTAATCATCATCTTGTACCACACACTGGACTGTCAAATATATTCTCCCCAATTCAACGACTGACTGTATATATATTTTTATATACCCTTACCCATATTTTTTATTTTTATTGTATATGTATTCTATATTGTATGTATTGTTTACTGTACATTGTATATTGTGTTGTATAAGTATGTGTACATTTGTTATGTAAATTGTGCTGTGTAAATTTGTTGTTTATTGTAATTGGTACTGCTATGTTATTCGGAACTGCACACAAGACTTTCACCTACTGTTGCACTTGTGTACACAGTAGTGTGACAATAAAGTGATTTGATTTGATTTGAATTCAAATATTGAACTGAGCGGAGATTCCGCAGCACCCCTAGCCAGTCATGGCGGCGCCCCAGGTTGTGTTCCCGCTCTGTTGCTAATGCAGTGATGTCAGAGGCGCAACTACACTTTTCCGAGCAGGTATGCAAAATTAAATTGTGTGCCCCATGTATCTATCTGTCAAGCGAGGGGCGGGAAGAGTCATCCATTATAAGCGCAGGGGTCCATAATTATGTTTGAAGGGTCGAGGAGGCCGATTGCACCACCTTAATTGAGCCAGTGGCGCCCCACTTTACATGGCGCTCCTATGCATTGCATACCATGCATATATGGTTTTTGCACCTCTGAGTGAGGTCTATTATCGCCGTCTTGTGTCGTCTTCATGCTACGGTAATGGTAGGTTTAAAGGTTTAAAAACGTACCGCAACAAAAATAAAAACTACATATTTTTCAAGATTATTTTTATTTTAGCTATAAATCTTAGTTTGTGTTCTGCAGAAGAAACAAAATCATGCACATCTGGGATGGCGGTGGGTGAGTTAATGATGAGAGAATAACATTCTTTAAGGCACTTATGGCTTCACCGAATGTGTACTGTTGAGAAGCTTGGGCCAGGGGCATTGGTAGCTCACCGGAAGCTTCATCTTTGTTTTCCTCGTGTTTTGGTTTAGTGGGCACGCTGAGTTTGTGAGGGTATTGTCCAGAGGAAGAGCGTGAGCAAGTCGGAGGTGCTGCAGAGCCCCCTCGCCTCGGCAAGGGGTGCTTGTAGACCTCCAACTGCTTCTGCACCACCGGAAACCTTTTGGTTAAGGCACTTATGGTGTCACCAAACACACCCTGTTAAGACACCGGGGTGACTAACAGCACGGCTTTGTCCCTCTCACACATCTCTGACAAATTAAGCCAGAGATGGTGCTCTGCGGACACCAGGCTGCCCATCAATATGGCGATGGCTTGAGCTTGGTACCCTGTAGAGCCATGTCAATTGCGCCTTTGCAACTCTGTGAAGGACCTGAGATCCAGCCCGCATGGTTCCATTTCCCTGAGCAGATCAGTCTGGTAGGCTTGCTGCACTGCTGTGGTGTGCAAAGCCATGCCAGCCTGACCCGCTGCTCTATAGGCCTTGCCCAAGAGCCTTGATATCGTCCTACAGGGTTTGGATGGATGAGCGGGCCTGTATTTGCATGCCCAGGTCGAGGAGGGGCACAGATGGGCCCAACCACCTCTTCAATGGGGGAATCAACACATAATCATGCACCTCAGCATGGTTTAGCATTGCCCTAATGGTGGGACGCAGTTCATCCGGGTGTATTCCAAAGGCTAAATTGCTCATGGATGAGGCGAGGAGGCAAGCGAGACTTGCACAGGCAAAATCTCCTCAAACGCATGCAGCTCATTCTGCCCTCACACGTCTCCCTTGTGTGGTCCCCTGGGAGCCACATAAGGAGCATGGTGGAAGGGGAAGGAAAAGAGGGACTCAGAAAGAGGGAGAGATGAGAGCGCAGCGTTCTGATGCTCCGCGTTTTGAGTGAGCAGTCTGACCCACTGAGTGCTGCCTCTGCATGATATAAACATTTATAAAACTGCATCTTAAAAAAAGGGAAAATGTCACCTGGTATGACAAAGCTTGAAATCTGCTGTTACAAGTAGATGGAAGTTGTTTGAAAATGAAAACAAACTGAACACATTTTTTTTGTATTTCTTAAATCAAAAATAAAACTGGTGAATAACATTTTTGACTGAACTAAAACCTTTAATGAACCAGTGTAAAGTGGTCACAGATTGCATACCTGAAACTAATATTTGAAGTAATTGTTTTTAATAAAAAATCTGATTGTTTGCTATTTTCCTTATGTGTTCCTCTGTGTTTTGTCAAAGTTGGTCATGACGATGAGGATGAAAAATATGACAAATCATCATATGTGGTGGAGCGCTTCTTCAGAGGAAATTTTACTGTGGACAGCAACAGTTTCACTTCACACCCACTGAACCAACTCAACGAGACAGACAAACTGTTAGAACAACTTAAACAACAGGTAATGATGAGAATGACATGACCCTTACTAGACATTAGAAATACACTATATGGCCAAAAGTGTGTGAACACCCTCTTGTAATTAACAGGTCTGGCTATTCCTGTCATTTTTGTGAAAATAAATCTTAATTCCACATTATACAGTGTCATTCTAGATAATTTGCAGCCTGATCTCATTAAAATATTGTGAATTTGGCAAAATCTTTGCAAAATGTAATAACGTGGTTAACTTCAAGTAACGCTGCAGTTTCGAGGTGAAATGGCAAGGATAAAAGTGAACTAAATGTACTCCCAAAAAGATTGTTTTTAAAGTTTATGCTTTATAGAGTTTTAAATGAAAAAAATCCTACCTCCCTAACTTAAACCTTTTACCAAATCCTAAGTAAAGGGGCAGTCACACTACACTTTGCGCTCCATTCAAATGCAGCCGAATGTCAGTGGTGTAGTGGTGCCTGGAGAAGTGGGTATACTCTTAATTTATGCCACCCATTTTTTTTTTAGAAAGCAGCCCAGCAAAGGATGAATGCCCTGTGTTATATACAGTGACATGCAAGACTAGTCTTGCATATTTAGTTCACCCCAAAATGGGCTAATAGTATTTGCATACTGTCACTTAACTTCTGCTACTTGACTTCACGGAGTAAGGATCATTATGAAATTAATATTAGCCACAGAAGAGGTGCAGATTTTGCAATCAATACTGGCCCAAAGACTATAGGAAGAGACAATTATATAATTATAAATTTTGTTCAAATACCCGACCCACATATTTCACTCCGAGCTAGAGTCTGTGGTGCTAAATAATCTCTCACAGGGCCTCATTTAACAATACACCATGTTTATATAGAAAACAATTTTTTCAGTGTATAATGTATACCTACTGTAGCTTTAACAATTTCATGCTCTAACCATTCTGAAAAGCAGGGTACAAACTAGGGATGTCATTCTCAGCTTTTTGTCTTTTAACGTTACCGTCCAAAAATGTAACAATTTCACATTCTATAAATTTTTATGATGTCATGAAATTGCATTTTACTAATAAGACAAGCTGTTGTCACTGTTTGAAATTTCATACATATTATTAACAAAACAATTCACAAGGTGGGAACTTAATAATGAAAATTAGGGGCTGACAATTAATTGTCAAACAAATAATTGTGAATATGATGATTTATTTCCTGTTTTAGGTATTTCACGAATATGATGATTAATTATCATACAAACTCACTATGACCCAGCCAACCTGTATAGCTATTACATTACATTTTATTGTATTGTATTGTATTGTGCAATAGTTCAATATTTCTGCCTTAAATTCTTCACTTTCACACATTATTTTAAGGCTCTCTGATTAACTCACCAGCCCTTATTTCTCATGAAGGAAGTCTTTGAGATTGAGTTTCTTGCATTCGATCATCTCCACAGAAATAGAGCAGGACATCTCCTCTGTCTCACTGCTGCACTGTGTGAATAAACCCCATTTGCATTACATGGCCGTTAATTGAAACTGGAGTCCTTTGTGTTCACAAAATTAATACGTTTATACCTTGTTTATTTTTCACAAGAGTTTGGCGAAAGTCTCTGAAGACGGCGTGCATATCAGAACGCTTTAGAAGTGAGTCATCTTCACAACTGAATGACACCAGTGCTTTTTCCTGCACTCATCAGACAGCATGCAGGGAAAGACGATGCTGAATCCAGCTTCAACTGTTTGTATTTAGTAAAAGGGACTTGGTGTTCGAAACTACACAACTCTACCACTGGCGAGTGAAATGTTAATTTCATTATTGAAAGTGCGGCATAATTTTATTATGCCAGTGGCTAATAACAAAAGTTTTTTGGTCGCACAGTGAGTAATTTACTCGCATATGTGAGTGATTTATTCGCAATGTAGAGGGCTGAGTAAACATTACTTACCTCAAAGATTTGTTGTCGTCCTCAACCAAATAACGGACGGAATACTCCAGTGCATAAATCTGCGAGTGTGTGAGTTTACAGCAGCCGGTAAGGAGCTGACTGGTGCGCGAGAGAGAGCGCAAAACACAGCCTTTTATTTGATGTTATTATGAGACTGAGAAGTGCAAAAATATTTTAGATGAGAAGTGTAAAAAAAATTTCGGTTCATTATGAGACCATGGCGGGGCAAATTAGACTAGTCAATTAATGGGAAACACTGCGATTGGATTAGCTACTCGTGTGCTGGACTGTCATGTTTTTGGCTAATGCAGGACACTACTGAATGATGCGCATCATAGGGGATTTAGAAGTGGGTATACGCAATGCAGACTTATAAAGAAGTGGGTGTATGCTGTATACCTGCGTATACCCTGCATACCTGCATATACCCAGCACTACGTCCCTGCCGAATGTGACCACCCCTTGATAGTGTCATAAAAAGAAAATATGAGATGATTCAGCATTAAACTTGGAAAAACTAATCTTTTTTTTGGTTTGTTTTAAATATCCTAAACCTATGTCCCTACTACAGGGCTCCACATTAACGCTTGTTCGGAAAAAGTAGAATTTTGAACGGGCAAGTTAGAGAATTGAACTTGCCCAACCGGACAAGTTTCCTGATTAAAACCTCAATAATGAAAATAAGCTCAATAGTGCGGAATTGAGGGGATTGAGCTCAATTCGAACAATTACCGCTTGTTTCACTTTCAAAATGGAGGGAGTTCCCTCTTTCGCATCGCTCTCTCTCCCTCTCCCCTTCACTCGTGCAGCGTTCAGCAGCTTGTGAGCGCACGCAGCGGGGAAGCACATTTTAGTAAACACTAGATGTTACATATATAAACCATAGACTGTAAAAAAAAGATGGACGACGCACCTTCGCTCTTTTCCATTGGTGAGAACTGAAGCCACCAGTGTCCCGATATGGCGCTGACATCTTGGGACTTGAGTCTGCGCAGTTGCGATTTCGGGACCAGACCTGTGCAGAAGTGAGCAGGAAGTAAAGCCGCGAAATCAAGGCCCTGCCCTCACTCTCGCTGAATCAATCGCAAGCACACGCCCCTGCACTTTTTACTTATGATGGTGTGAAATAATTAATTATAGAAATTTAGATATCAAATTTAAAGCTCCCGAAAAAAAGTCTGTTGGTTCTTCAGTGACTACTTCGCTCAGAGAACCTGTCAATCACAGCTGTCAATCATGATGTCACAGCACCGTTTTTATAGAATTGTGTTGTACCGTGTCTCTGTAAGCGAACGATGCAATAAACCATCGCTCCTGTTTAAAAACAAAGATGTCTTTATCACAAGCACACAATGTTGAAGTGATCATTTTGTCTCGTTACATCATGGCGCACCCTTATAATAACGCAAGAAAGGCATAAACTGCAAAAACGTTTTGTGCTACCTTCTGTAGAGTGAAGAGAAACACTTAAATATATTAATACATTTTTCAAAACAAAAAGTTGTATATGAACATTAGTTAATGCACTATGAACTAACAATGAACTATTGCATTTCTTTAGTAACTAACATTGACAAAGATTAATAAATGCTGTAAACATATATTGTTTATTTTAAGTTCATAATAGCTAATGCATAATTTAATGTTAATAAAAGGTGCACTTGGTAATTTTTTCTAATAAAGAAGTTGTAATTTTGCAGTGTATGTAGGAAATCATGACCTCTCACACTAAAATGAAGACTCAAGTCATCAATAAAATGAAGACTCCAGTCATATCAGTAACCTTACAAAAGCAGTTTTATTCTACATGGAGATGGTCCGCTCATGGGGGCTGCCATGTTAGAATCACATGGCCATCTGAATACTACTTGTATCTCAGTAACCATCCTATTATTTGACACTTTTAAATCACATCACCCAGCACTATTGCTTTTAATTAGAGAGTAATATCTTCAGATCAGAATGTCCTACAGAAATGAGAGTTGGCTTGTTTTAAGGGTGAGCGATCAGTCTTCAAGTATCATCATGGGAACTACTTAGCCACGCCCTAGCAACCATTTAAAGCACCCTAGCAACCAAGCACCATTGACTTCAATTCAAATTCAATAAGATTGGTTTCTCAGAATTAGAATGTTCTAGAGACTTCCGGGTTGACTTATTTCACTCGGGATAGCAAGGAGCCTTGTTGGCTGTCACCTTGTTAACTGCCTAGCAACCAGATGGGGTTACCCTAGCAACCAAGTAACAAATCAAATATATCTGCACCAGAAAATCGTAGAGACTTATGGGTTGATTTATTTCAATCAGGATGGCAAGGAGACTTGATAAGTATCACTAAGGTAACTGCCTAGCAACCAGATGAGGTTACCCTAGCAACCAAGCAAGAAATCACATATCTCTGCAACAGAACATTGTAGAGACTTCTGGGTTGACTCATTTCAATCAGGATGGCAAGGAGACTTGATAAGTATCACTATGGTAACTGCTTAGCAACCAAATGGGCTTTCCCTAGCAACCGAGTAACAAATCAAATATCTCTGCACCAGGAAATAGTAGAGACTTCTGGGTTGATTTATTTCAATCAGGATGGCAAGGAGACTTGATAAATATCACTATGGTAACTGCCTAGCAACCAGATGGGTTTACCCTAGCAACCGAGTAACAAATCACATACCTCTAAACCAGAAAATTGTAAAGACTTCTGGGTTGATTTATTTCAATGGCTATATGCATGGATCGTTAATTACAACTTCCGGAATAATATAAGCCAGCTCAAAAACTTTCGGTGAAACGTCATTTGCTATAGCGGCATATTCAATTTTCTGCTAGACAGTGTAAATAGCCTGTAAGGCGATATCAATCTTTTTTTTTTATATATATATATTTATGAATATATTTGTGAAACAGTTATTCACTTGTTTAAATAGATTATAAAAATAAGTGAATGAAATGAAAAAGACGTTTAAATTGCAGCTCTGTGAGTGGACGACAGCTCAGCACCATAAGTGATAAGAAGATCTTTGCAGAGTCAGAAATACTTACATTACTTAGGCAGGATATGGCAATAATGGTGGACAGATGCTTTCTTGTGGAAGACTGTGTGCCCTGTAAAGTGTACAGGCCTGCATTTCTTTCTGGGAGACCTCAGATGCCAGCACACGAGGTCAGGGAGACCCAGGCTATTGCACATCTGAGAGTGCATGTTGAGCGCCTTATTCACGGTTTAAAGGAACACCCCTAAATATGTTTGGTAACATTAACCAGCACTATGTAGTTGCATGCCTTCTGTTAAATTACCAGAGTGGCCCACTTGTAAAAGCTTTGTTTAAATAGATGCATCAAGACCAGTGCACAGTTCTGTTTAGTATTTAAACTATTTTATTGTTTAATAATAAAATAAAATAAATTGTATTTATTGTTTAATAAAATAAAAATTACTGCTTTTTGATAATGATAAAGAATGGATTTACATCTCTACAACTTCATAAAGGGATCTGTATTTTCCCCTCATTTTCAGTTTCATGCTTCCAGTGAATAAACCTACATTTCTTTGTAACTGCCTTTTTTAATTGGCTCCCCAAAGCATTGTGTATTTTATTGTGACCATTACAAACAGCATTTAAACAATACTAATTTTAGGTACTAATACGTTATAACCTCAAACTCTCACATAAATAACATTTATTAGAAAATATGTAATTTTAATAAATAAATGATGACATGTTCAACTACATAACATAATTTGTATACTAGAATTATATTGTATTAGAATATTTTAGTGGCAGATGACAATAGTGAAAACATGAAAACTGCTCAGAAATGTAGTGAAAGCCAAACTATTTGAACTTTGTAAAAAAACGGTTTGAAAGTTAACCATGGAAATTTTCAATCCAAAAGTATAGGTAGGTAAAAGTAATCAACCTTTTGTTTGGTTGTTTTTATGACTCTCCCATCTCTGAATATTCTTTGAATAAACAATTCAATAAATGCTATTCCCATTGTTGTTGTGGGTGGAGCCGTTTCCCTTGGCATTCCTCGGTAAATCTCATTCACACGCAGAACTGACATGTCTGGAATTCACAGGTCCAGTCACAGGCCCCTTTGTACAAGTTACTCCTGAAAATATACACAACAGAACAGTTAGACAAGTATTTAGGTATGGTTTGTTATCATCATTACGTAATGCTTTTCATGTCAAATTCTACTTCAGTGTTGTGTAGCTCTACGCTACAGGGATGTTGTGTGTGTGTGTATGGACATTCAGTTCAATTAGAGGTTCATCTTAAGTCTAATAAAGACTAGTCTAAAAATACAAAGTACAATTTTACATTTCAAGTACATATTTTAATTCATGTAGCAGACATACTGCCCATTTCTATGGATTACCTGATCACTTCAGCCAATCTTCTCTCCTTGGGCCTAGCTGACAACACCACAATCTCATTTGTAGGACCAGGCTTAAAGCCCTGTCAAGAAATTTTGAAAAATAACTTATTTACTTTGTGTAAAAATGTATTAGCTCATATGATCACATTTTCATAAGGAAGGATGCTGCATGGAGCCTTGAAAGTTGATGCGATTTACATAACCAGGAAGAAGTGAGACACATAATGTAACATAATATGTTAATTGTGGTAGTGTTGAAAGCATCACCTGGGTTCTAGGTTTGTGCCACTGCAGCTCAGACCCTGTGCAGCTGTGAGTAGGGGGGACAGCCGTTAATCCCTCCTGGCTGTAATGTGAGATCTGGTAGAGCAAAGCTGCAACATGATTGCATAGTGCAAGCCCTGCCACACATGAGCAATGACAGGCCAACAGCTCAACAGGTTAATAGTCTTTGAGAACAACCTGTAAATAAATAATAATAATTATCAATTGATACTGTAGCTTATGTGTTTTGAGGTTCAGGTAAATCATTTTATTGAGAGTGGCTGAGATTACTGAAATACATATTTAATAACAGAACTACATGGAGTCAGTGTAGATAGTGTTTTAAACATGCTCACTGTGTACGTCAAATGCTGGCAACCTATCTGCCTCTACTCTCACAGACACCTCTTGTAGGAGCCATAAGGCTATTAATAATGTTACTTAATGTCACGGCTGTATGTAACTATTGTCTGTACTCCCCCCTGTGGTAAGGGGAAAGAATTGCACCCCTTTTGGGGACTTCCTGAAGGTAGCCATCTTAAACAGGAAGTGATGTGGCAAGGGCAGGGGGGATTCCAGCACACAGAGGCAAAACAGGCTCTGCTGCAGGAGGAGGTTTTGTGCGTTCCACTCAGTAAGTCTGAAGCTAAAGGAATAATCAAACGAAACATCATTAAGGAGTGGCAGAACAGTTGGGATACAGGAAACACAGGGCGACATCTCTATATATTACAGCAAGATGTGGGTACAGGAAGGATAGCCAGAAGAAACAATAAAGAGGAGAACATCTTGACAAGGCTAAGGGTAGGACATACTAGGCTTAATAAAACGTTGCACTTAATAAATAAACACCCTTCAGGAGTGTGTGAGCATTGCCAAATAGAGGAGTCAGTTGAGCATGTAATTCTTCACTGTCAAAAATTATCTCGAGAGCGGGAAGGATTAAGGGAGGAAAGTAGAAAGTTTGAACAGGAAGAATTAAGTTTAAAAAATGTTTTCGATATTGAAGTAGGGAAGTTATTCTGTTATTTGTGCGAAACTGGATTGATAAATAGAATTTAGGGGCAGGAATTATTATTAGTATTATTACTATTATTAGTTTTATTTATTTTGTTTTTTCAAGGGGAGGAAAGCTCTGACCCACACTCCAACATAGTAGGTGGCGGTAATGCACCATAATTTTGGTTGCCACCCGCCATTAAACGTAACAAAGAAGAAGAAGAAGAAGGGCAGGGGGGAAGGGAGACCGTTTTTTGACCTACATTACACCACACTGCTTGTTTTGGAGGACAGAGTTTTGTCTTTAAGTTTTCACCTTTTTGTTACAATAAAGCTCAAGTCTTGTTAAAACAGGTGTAGCGTCAAACATACTTGCCCTCACGGAAGTGGCGTAAGAAGGAAAGGAAGCCACTACATTAAGTAAAAAAACTCCCAAGAAGGACATGCAGGCATGCGGTAGGCCCAATCAAGGCCTACATCTGGAATGATCAAGCCACGAGTGACACGTATTGACAGCTTTGAAAGGATTCTGAAATTCATCCAATGTGTGAGTAAACAAAGGTGAACTTATTTCTAAGAGCTGTGGTTGAGAATTTTGGCTTTGATCAAAGCATGGTACAAGAAGTTGATGCTTATGTGTACATTGTGGCCTGTTGATTCTATGGAAAGCTGGATACTTGATTGTGCTTGTTTGTGTCAAACATGGCTGATGAAATGTCCAAAAATGAAAAGGATGGAGTTGAACAAAGCATTGGATCCCTCAGTTCTATGCGTATGGGAAGGCTTGGTGTGTGCACACGTAGGATGAATGAAGTAAAGGCATTGCTTGCTGAGGGTTGTGATGTGGAATCAATAAAGAAGTGCAGAGACATTTTTTATGTCACTTGGAGAATTTAAGACTGCTCATAGGCTTGTGCAAGAACAGCTATCTGATGATATCAGAGAAAATGAGTGCATTGACTGGTTTGAGCCTAAAAAGGCTACATTTGAGAACTTTATGAGTGAATATGAGATGTGGAAAAATTTTCAAAAGGATCCACAAACACTCATTGAGCCAAGTGATAGTGTTTCGAATGTGTCCAAGAGGTCACATAAATCGCGTAGTTCTCACAGCTCAAGTATATCATCATCGGTGTCATCAATGAGGATAAAAGTAACTGCTTATAAAGTAGCCCTTCTTGCTCGCAAAGCTGCATTAAAACAAAAACAGGCCCTAGAAATGGAAAAGGCTGCTTTGAATAGGAGACTGGAAACAGTAAATTTGGAATGTGACATTGCAGCAAACAATGCTAAACTGAAGGTCTTTGAAGACTATGCAACAACAGCAAGCCCAAGTCTACAAGTTCGATCTGTTATTTCCCAGCAATCTTTTGAACCTAAGGACGAAATGAATGAGTATCTTGAAAAGTACAGCGCCGAGAATTCTAAGAATACATCAACGAAACAGGATCTGACATCACCAGGACCCTCGCCATCTTTTGAATTTGTTCAACTTGGAGCTATCCCGAAAACTCAGTTGCAAAGAATGTTTCAACCTCCAAAACTCAACCAAGTAGCACACCGAAAGTCCAATGTTGAGGATGCAACAGCAACATCTGATAATCCTGCTACAACTTTTCAAAATCCATCTGTTAGTTGCACAGACGTGGGGCTTACAAAAATGAATCTTTCGAACATGGTGCGGAGGCAAAATGACATTGCTGAACTTCTGGTCTTGCAGCAAAAACACACTTTACTCCCATATAGAGAAATTCCAGTGTTCGACGGAGATCCACAAAATTTTCACCCTTTCATGCAAGCCTTTGAACATGGCAAGATAATACAGACAATGATAGGGATAGACTTTACTATCTGGAACAATTTACTTCTGGCCAGTCCAAGGAACTTGTACGAAGCTGCTTGCATATGGATACTAGAAGGGGTTATGCTGAAGCTAAGAAGCTCCTCAAATGTAATTTTGGTGATGAAGTGAAAATCACCAGTGCTTATATGGAAAAGGCCCTGAGTTGGAGTAATATCAAGACCCTGAAGACAATGCTTATGCACTTTACTTGAGAGGCTGTTGCAATGCTGCGGAAGACCTTCCTAACTTGTTTGATCTTGATTTGCCTTCCAATCTTAAACAGATTATATCCAAACTCCCATATAAACTACGTGAAAAGTGGAGAAACACAGCATGTGACATTCTTGAAAGAACACACAGAAGAGCCAAATTCCAGAACATGGTTGCCTTTATTGAAAAACAGGCAAAGATACTTCAAGACCCTCTCTTCGGCAATATTCTAGACCCTACTTCTGCTACAAAAGGCATTAGGGCCGAGACAGGGTCTCGTCCTTTCAAGTCCGGGAGTAAGAAAAGCTTTGCTACTTCAATATCACCACTGATATCCAGTACGAAAGAAATAATGAGCCATGAGGCTACAGGTGTTGCATTACAGGCCCCCTGCTTGTTCTGTTCTGGCAATCATGCATTGGAAGCATGTCGTCAGATAGCGTTAAAGCCTTATGGAGAGAAGATCGATTTTCTAAAGGGAAAAGGACTATGCTTTGCATGTCTTCTAAAGGGGCATATGAGCAAAGCATGTAGAAAACGTCTGGATTGTAAGACTTGTCACAAAAGCCACCCAACAATTCTCCATGTTGAAAGTATGCCCCTCAAAGAGCAACACACTTCCCAGAAGGATAAAGGTTGCAGTAACTTAATTACAATTACCATGGTGTCAGCAAAACAGGCGGAGGTCGGCTCTTTAGACTACAATCTTGCTATTTTGCCAGTGAAGATAAAGGCCTGCAATGGGAGTAACATAATAGAGACTTATGCTTTTCTTGATACTGGAAGTTACGCAACTTTCTGTACGGAAAGTCTAACGGAAAAGCTGCATGTGAGAGGGAGGAGAACAGAAGTTCTACTCAGGGCTATGGGACAAGAAAGAACTCGTTGCAGTCATGGTGGATATCGAAGGAATGTTTCATCAGGTTAAAGTCACACCTGAGGATGTTGACTTTCTGCGGTTCTTATGGTGGCCTAACGGCGACATTAGCCAACCATTGGCAGAGTATCGGATGCTAGCTCACCTCTTCAGTGACGTCTCTTCACCTAGTTGTGCAAACTATGCACTCAAGAAAACGGCAGAGAACAACGAGGGCAGCGTTGGTAAAGAGCTTCTTAGTACCATTCGAAGGAACTTCTATGTTGACGACTGCCTAACTTCCTTACCCAATGAGGATGCAGCTATTGCCCTGATTCGAGACTTGAGAGCGGTCTGCGCCACCGGCGGATTTAGACTGACAAAGTGGACAAGTAATAGTCGCTCTGTCCTAGCTTCAATTCCAGTAGAGGAGAAGGCCAAAGATGTGAAGGCTTTAGATCTTGATATTGGTAAACTCCCTGTGGAAAGCGCTCTTGGAATTCAGTGGAGCACTGAAACAGACTCCTTTTTCTTTAAGGTTAACTTAAAGGAGCAACAGTCTACCAAGAGGACTATTCTTTCTACTGTGAATTCCATCTATGTTCCAATTGGATTTCTTGCCCCATTGATTCTTCCTGCAAAAAGAATCCAACAGGAACTTTGCAAAGTCAGCTGTGGTTGGGATGATAAGATTCCAGACAACTTAACAAAATACCGGGAGGAATGGCTTGAGGGTTTGGACAAACTTAACCGCCTAAGTATTCGCAGATGTTTTAAACCAGCAAGTTACGGCAAAATAAAAACTGCCCAGCTACATCACTTTAGTGATGCGAGTGAATCAGGGTATGGTATTGCTAGTTACCTGCGCCTTACCAACATCAGTTGTGATGTTCATGTTGCCTTTGTATTGGGCAAGGCCAGAGTTGCTCCATTAAAACCTGTAACTATTCCCAGGCTTGAGTTGGCAGCTGCTGTCCTTGCTACATGTGTTGATAGGATGCTCAAGAGAGAAATGGAAGTTCCGCTCACAAAATCTGTTTTTTGGACAGATAGCACATCTGTCTTAAAATACATCTTTAATGACACAACACGATTCAAAACATAGGTTGCAAATAGAGTCTGCAAAATACGTGATTTGTCTGAGAAATCTCAGTGGCATTATGTGAATGGCTCACTGAACCCTGCAGATGCGGCATCACGCGGCCTGTCAATCGATTCCTTTCTTGGTTCAGAAAGATGGTGGAACGGTCCAGAATTCCTTTCACTACCTGAATCAAACTGGCCTTGCTTTCCGGAGGAGCAAATTACCATATCTTGTGACGACTCCGAGATAATGAAAAGGGCTATGGCTTTCACTATAGTTTTAACCGGAGGCTCTGATACAGTTAACAAATTAATTGAGCACTTCTCTTCTTGAAATAGCCTCAAAAGAGCTACTGCATGGATCCTGAAATTTAAAAGGATGCTCCGGATGACGAGCCAAAAACAAAAAGATGCTCACTCAATTATTCATCTACAAAGCACTGATCCTTATTCGGCCAGGTCCAATGACAGGAAAGCTGAGAGCAAAACTCAATTTGGAGATAAAGAGCTTTCAATGGATGATCTTAAACAAGCAGAGAAGGCGTTAATAGGCTTTGTTCAGCAACAGACATTTCAATCGGAAGTGACGTCTCTGAGAAAAGGACATACTGTTAAGAACTAGCAGTATCTACAAACTGGACCTGATGGATGGTATCTTAAGAGTTGGAGGGAGGCTACACAAAATGTCAATGCCTGAAGATTTGAAACATCAAGTCATTTTGCCAAAGAACAGTTATCTGTCCACGTTACTTTTAGACCACATACATCAATCAGCAGGTCATTGTGGAAAAAATCAGATACTCTCAAAGCTTCGCAAGAGATACTGGATAGTTCATGCCAATTCCGCTGCTCGGAAGCTAGTCAGGAACTGCCTGCCATGCAGACGTTGGAACGCACCGGTAATGGAGCTTAAAATGGCCAATCTACCTCCAAGTCGTCTAGCTTGTGACTCCCCTCCATTTACATGCATAGGTACAGATTATTTTGGTCCAGTCGAGGTAAAAAGGGCCGGAGCCTGGTAAAGAGATACGGTGTCTTATTTACATGCTTGGCGAGCAGAGCAATCCATCTAGAAATGGCCTATTCATTGGATACAGATTCCTGCATTTTGGCCTTGAGAAGGTTCATATGTAGAAGAGGTCAAGTTCAAGAAATGATATCAGACAATGGAACTAATTACGTAGGAGCCGAACGAGAGCTTAGAGATTGTCTCGCTCAGCTGGATAACAGCAAGATCAAACGTGCAATGCTGAACGAGGGAATCAAATGGAGTTTTAATCCTCCCTCAGGGGCTCATCACGAAGGCGTATGGGAAAGGCTTGTCCGCATCATTAAGAGATCTCTGTATTCCGTCCTAAAACAACAAGCCTTAGACGAAGAGGGACTACAGACAGCACTCTGTGAGGTAGAGGCTATAGTCAACGACCGCCCTATTACCACCATATCTGATGATATCACCGATCCCGAGCCTCTTACACCTAATCATCTTCTACTGCAGAAAGGAAAACCACCTGGATTGTTCATAAAAAGTGATTTGTATTCAAGACGGAGATGGAGACAAGTCCAGTATATCAGTGATCTATTTTGGAAGAGATGGACAAGAGAGTACCTGCCACTGATGCAAGAGAGGCAGAAATGGCATGAAGTGCGAAAAAATCTTAAGCCGGGGGACATAGTTCTTATAGTGGACGATACATCACCCAGAAATTCTTGGCCTATGGGACGGATCACAAAGACCTTGGCTGACAAAAGAGGACATGTTCGTCGTGTCTTGGTTAAAACAAAGTCCAACATACTGGAAAGACCTATTAATAAACTATGTCCTCTTCAAGAGTAACCCTAAATAGTAATTTCAGTTACTTGCAGAGTTGACATGATCTCTTGATGAAGATAACGATCACCACTTTTGGCAAATATTTTTTGGACATATTTCGAACCTTTTTCATTGATTTTTCCATTGGACTATTTTTTAATCTTTTTCTTTGTTTGATTTTTCCATTGGAATATTTTTGAATCTTTTTCTTTGTTTGATTTTTCCATTGGACTATTTCGGACACTTTTTTTTGTGCATGAACAGATTTTAAAAAATCTTGAAGTACATTGTAAATATGTATTTATATGGCTCCTCAATATATGTATATTTTATATAATTGCCTTGTCATCATCAATTAAGGGGCCAGAATGTAGGAGCCATAAGGCTATTAATAATGTTTCTTAATGTCACGGCTGTATGTAACTATTGTCTGTACTACCCCTGTGGTAAGGGGAAAGAATTGCACCCCTTTTGGGGACTTCCTGAAGGTAGCCATCTTAAACAGGAAGTGATGTGGCAAGGGCAGGGGGGAAGGGAGACAGTTTTTTGACCTACATTACACCACACTGCTTGTTTTGGAGGACAGAGTTTTGTCTTTAAGTTTTCACCTTTTTGTTAC
This sequence comes from Xyrauchen texanus, assembly GCF_025860055.1. Lineage (NCBI taxonomy): Eukaryota > Metazoa > Chordata > Actinopteri > Cypriniformes > Catostomidae > Xyrauchen > Xyrauchen texanus. The sequence goes on along the minus strand of NC_068313.1, from coordinate 6,663,582 downwards.
AATAAAGCTCAAATCTTGTTAAAACAGGTGTAGCGTCAAACATACTTGCCCTCACGGAAGTGGCGTAAGAAGGAAAGGAAGCCACTACACCTCTCCTGCCTCATTCTTGTCAGAAACTGAGAAACAGAGGCAATGAATTAAGCAAGGACCACATAGCAAGACAAAATGTTATCCTAGTGCCAAGCCTGGTTATGTCAAGGAGAGTAGCGGAGACAGATCTACATATCTAAATGCTGCCAACTTAGTGGTTATATTCTGTTTACCAATGCTAACGTTAAGCTGTCATTGGTCTTTTAACTTAACAGTAGCTAACTTACGTTCAACAACGTTAGCTAAGTTAGCTGTCTATAGCTAGCTTACAGAACGAAAGAATTATAGCGTACTTTTGCCAACTTACCTTAGTCATGGATATAGCTGGATATGTACAGCTTAAATCCCTTTTCATGTTTGCTCGATGAAGTCTTGGAATTTGACTAAATCAGGCAGTGTACATCATTTAAGTTGAATCGAGGTAGATCCTGCAGGCAGCGAGTATAGAACAGCTTTGATTTTTTTTTTCAGGAATGACAGTTGACCGGAAATGTTCGAGCTGGCTTATCTAAACCAGGAAGTAACTGTGCATATAGCCAATTAGGATGGCAAGGAGACTTGATAAGTATCAATATGGTAACTGCCTAGCAACCAAATGGGCTTTCCCTAGCAACCGAGTAACAAATCACATATCTCTGCACCAGAAAATCATAGAGACTTCTGGGTTGATTTATTTAAATCAGGATGGCAAGGAGACTTGATAACTATCACTAAGGTAACTGCCTAGCAACCAGATGAGGTTACCCTAGCAACCAAGCAACAAATTGCATATCTCTGCAACAGAACATTGTAGAGACTTCTGGGTTGACTAATTTCACTCAGGATAGCAAGGAGTCTTGATAAATATCACTCTGGTAACTGCCTAGCAACAGAGTAACAAATCAAATATCTCTGCACCAGAAAATCATAGAAACTTCAAAGTTGACTTATTTTACTCAAGATGGCAAGGAGCCTCATTAAATATCACTCTTGTAACTGCCTAGCAACCACATGGGGTTACCCTAGCAACCAAGTATCAAAAAACATATCTTTGTATCCTGTTTGGCTCATTAGAATCAGTGTCATGCTTTATAATAAAAATATTCAGATTATGAAAATGCATTACATTCTTGAGGCAGAAGAGTTAATCATTGATATGACAATACAAAAAGCGGCTTTAGAATGTATTGTTTACTACCATATTATTGATCATAAGTCAATCATTGGCATACAGTTCACAGCAATCTATTTTTTAAGTGAATTTGTCAATCAGTTCAAGATTTATTATTAGGGCTTTTTTTAAGGGCCCGTCAATGTACACCTGCATCAGAAGTGCTTGTGTAGCGTCTCGGGTGCGTTGCATCATAAACATAAAATTTTTAGGTCACTGTGTCAAGTTAAATATAGTTTAATACTTGGAACACATCTTGAGATCCCTTAGTTCGGATTTGTGCTCCATCAAGTGTTTTGAACGCAAGAATGTAACTGTTAGGGTTACCTGTCTTGTTTCACTGTTGCCCTTTTGTTTGCCATTTTTGTCACTTTTGCATTCCTTAGTTTTCAATTTTGTCCCTTGTGTAACTCCATAGTCTCTTTGTTAGCTTTCGTGTTCACCGTTCATTGTTTGCACCTGCCCTCATTTATTTTCCATTTTGCTTCTGTTAATCACCTAGTTATCTTGTTCGAGTTCTGTTTGTTCATTGGTTCCTGTCTTCCCATGTCCACATATTTAACCCTGTCTGTTTGTTTAGTCACTGTCTATCGTTGAATGTTGTTAGCCTGGTGTGTGTTCCCTGCCTGTTTTCCTCAGTCTTGTGTTCATTTCCCCATCAAGGGTTTTTCCTTTGTTCCCGTGTTTTCCATGTACCTGCCTTGTTTGTTCCTCAATAAAAGTTGAACTGCACTTGGATCCGCATCTCCTCGTCTGCCTTCGCTGCCCATTCGTAACAGAACGATAGACCAACTATGGATCCAGCGGTTCAGCAAGCAAACTACCACCTGCTCTGCTTACAACAAGAAGACCGCCCTATAGAGTACCACATCCGCGACTTCCTTGAGCTGGCGAGTATTTCGGATTTCCCGGACTACTCTCTGGTGGTCTTCTTCAGGGGCAATCTACACCCCGCACTGAAGGAGCGGCTGCCACAGGCGACGCGTGACTGGACCCTCCGCGACTTCCTGGTGGCGACCCTACTGGTGTGCGCCTCACCGCTCGCGGTGGGCATTGCTGAGAAGGACCCTGCCTCACCGTCCACAGTGGTGTCTCTCCAGCCACCCCCGGCGCCCCCTGTAACACCAACTCCACCTGTCAACGAGGTCACCCTCACGTCAGTCACCTTCCACGAGCCAGCACGGCCCTCTTTGTCTGCCCGGAGGAGGGAGAGAAGACGGGCTTCCACCTTCCGGTCCACGCCTGCCCCGGTCTTCGAGCCTGTGCCCACGCCTTCCACGGTCAGCGAGCCTGTGCCCACGCCTTCCACGGTGAGCGAGCCAGCGTCTACGCATGTCACTGTGAGTGAGCCAGCGCCTACGCATGTCACTGTGAGCAAGCCTGCGCCTACGCATGTCACTGTGAGCGAGCCTGCGCCAACGCATGTCACTGTGAGCGAGCCTGTCGCCTCAGAAGTCAGTGAGCCAGTGCCTGTCGCCTCGACCGTCCAAGAGCCAGCGCCAGTAGCCAGGACCGTCCAAGAGCCATCGTCAGTAGCCTCGACCGTCCCCGAGCCAGCGCCTGTAGCCTCGACCGTCCCTGAGCCAGCGCCTGTAGCCTCGACCGTCCCTGAACCAGCGTCTGTAGCCTTGACCGTCCCTGAGCCAGCGTCTGTAGCCATGACCGTCCAAGCGCCAACGCCTCCCGAGCTTTCCAGAGCTCCGCCTTCTGAGCTTTCCAGAGCTCCGCCTCCCGAGCTTTCCAGAGCTCCGCCTACCGAGCCTTCCAGGGCTCCTCTCGAGCTTCCCAGAGCTCCGCCTCCCGAGCTTTCCAGAGCTCCACCTCCCGAGCTTTCCAGAGCTCTGCCTCCCGAGCTTTCCAGAGCTCCGCCTCTCGAGCTTTCCAGAGCTCCGCCTTCCGAGCTTTCCAGAGCTCCGACTTCTGAGCTTTCCAGAGCTCCACCTACCGAGTCTTCCAGGGCTCCTCTCGAGCTTCCCAGAGCTCCACCTCCCGAGTCTTCCCGGGCTCCGCCTTTCAAGTCTCTCAAGTCTCTCGAGCCTCCCAGGGCTCCTCTCGGGCCTCCCAGGGCCCCGCCTCTCGAGCCTCCCAGGGCTCCTCCTCTCGAGCCTTCCAGGGCTCCTCCTCTCGAGCCTTCCAGGGCTCCTCCTCTAGAGCATCCTATGGCTCTGCCTCCCGAGCCTCCTACGGCTCTGCTCCCAGAGACTCCAGAGCTTTCTAGGGCTCCGCCTCTCGAGCCTCCTACGGCTCTGCCCCAGAGACTTCAGAGCTTTCTAGGGCTCCGCCTCTAGAGCGCCCTATGACTCTTCTCCCCGAGCCTCCTTCGGCTCCGCCTCCCGATCCTTCTACGGCTCCGCCCCCAGAGACTCCCGAGCCTCCTACGGCTCTGCCTCCCGAGCCTCCTACGGCTCTGCCCCCAGAGACTTTCAGGTCTCTCTAGTCTCTCGAGCCTCCCAGGGCCCCGCCTCTCGAGCCTCCAAGGGCTCCTCCTCTCGAGCCTTCCAGGGCCTCCCAGGGCCCCGCCTCTCGAGCCTCCAAGGGCTCCTCCTCTCGAGCCTTCCAGGGCTCCTCCTCTCGAGCCGCCCAGGGCTCCGCCTCTCAAGCCTCTCGAGCCTTCCAGGGCTCCTCCTCTAGAGCCTCCTCCGGCTCTGACTCCCGAGCCTCCTTCGGCTCTACTCCCAGAGACTCCAGAGCTTTCTAGGGCTCCGCCTCTAGAGCCTTCTACGGCTCCGCCCCAGAGACTCCCGAGCCTCCTACGGCTCCGCCTCCCGAGCCTCCTATGGCTCTGCCCCCAGAGACTCCAGAGCTTTCTAGGAGTCTCCTACGGCTCCGCCTCCGGGACCTGTCCCTGTCCGATGGCCTCCTCCCAGGTCCCCTGGGCCGGCCCCTGCTCTGCGGCCATCTCCTAGGCCTCCTCGACCTGTCCAGTCCTGTGGCCTCCTCCCAGGCCTCCTGACCCGGTCCCGGTCCTGCGGCCTCTTCCCAGGCCCCCTGACTCAGTCCCTGTCCAGCGGCCTCCTCCCAGGTTCACCAAACCTGTCCTTGCCCTGTGGCCAGCTCCCAGGCCTCCTGAACCTATCCTTGCCCTGTGGCCAGCTCCCAGGCCTCCTGAACCCATCCTTGCCCTGTGGCCAGCTCCCAGACCACCTGAACCTGTCCTTGCCCTGTGGCCAGCTCCCAGGCCTCCTGGACCGGTCCCTGCCCTGTGGCCAGCTCCCAGGCCTCCTGAACTGGTCCCTGCCCTGTGGCCAGCTCCCAGGCCTCCTGAACCTACCTTTGCCCTGTGGCCAGCTCCCAGACCACCTGAACCTGTCCTTGCCCTCTGTGCCCCCTTGGACTTCCTGCCTGCCCTCTGTGCCCCCTTGGACGTCCTGCCTGCCCATTGTGCCCCCCTGGACTTCCTGCCTGCCCCTCGTTGCCCCCTGGACTGCCTGTCTGCCCCTCGTTGCCCCTGGACTGTCTGTCTGCCCCTTGTTGCCCCCTGGACTGCCTGTCTGCCCTTCGTTGCTCCCCTTGGTCTGTCTGCCCACCACAAGCTTCCCCCCAGTCAATGGACATTTGTTCTTCATGTTTTTTTTTGTTCTGTTACTGTTGATCATCTGGAATCCGATCCTTGAGGGGGGGCTATGTTAGGGTTACCTGTCTTGTTTCACTGTTGCCCTTTTGTTTGCCATTTTTGTCACTTTTGCATTCCTTAGTTTTCACTTTTGTCCCTTGTGTAACTCCATAGTCTCTTTGTTAGCTTTCGTGTTCACCGTTCATTGTTTGCACCTGTCCTCGTTTATTTGCCATTTTGCTTCTGTTAATCACCTAGTTATCTTGTTCGAGTTCTGTTTGTTCATTGGTTCCTGTCTTCCCATGTCCACGTATTTAACCCTGTCTGTTTGTTTAGTCACTGTCTATCGTTGAATGTTGTTAGCCTGGTGTGTGTTCCCTGCCCGTTTTCCTCAGTCTTGTGTTCATTTCCCCATCGAGGGTTTTTCCTTTGTTCCCGTGTTTTCCATGTACCTGCCTTGTTTGTTCCTCAATAAAAGTTGAACTGCACTTGGATCCGCATCTCCTCGTCTGCCTTCGCTGCCCATTCGTAACAGTAACGCCTGTCTGTGATTTGTCTTAACGCATTATTATTAATACAATTAATTGCACTGAATTAATGCGTTAAATTGACAGCCCTAGTTAAAACATGCTAGCATTGCCTAGCTAAATGTTAAAACATGCTAAAAATGTGTTAGCATCGTGCTAACGCATGCTAGCAACGCCTAGCAAAGTGTTAAAACTTGCTAAAAAAATGCTAGCATCATATTAACTCATGCTAGCACCACCTAGCGAAGTGCAAAAACATGTTAACATCATGCTAACACATGCTAACATAACATGTGGGTGCTCTCATTTGATTCGGGCTTGCAAGCCGTCTTCAAACATACCCTGTGTTTGGGAGTAAAATGTACCCCAGGGGGGCAAAAACTGTCCCAAAAAGTTTTGTTCCTACTATGGGAGGCAATGCAAGAAAGTTGTCAGATCATATCTCCCAATCAGAATGACATATAGACATGGGGGAGGCTCATTTCAATAGGGATACCAATCACTCTTTAAGTATCACATTGGAAATGGCAACGCCATACCTTAAAAAACATTTATGGGACCCTAGCAACCACACCCCATTAACTTCCATTCAAAAAGTCTCAAGAACAGAATGTCATAGACACTTGGGGATTGGCTCTTTTGAGTCAGGTTAGTAAACAGCCAATACGAATCACTCTGTTCACTGGTTAGCCATGCCCTGGCAATCATGTAGAGCACCCTAGCAACCAACTCTATCGCTTTCAATTAGAGTGTGATATCTTCGGATCAGGATGTCCTAGATACATGAGAGTTGGCTTGTTTTAATTGGATGAGCAATCCGTCTTCAATTATCACCATGGGAACTACTTAGCCACTTACTAGCAACCATTTAGAGCACCCTAGCACCAAAAAACATTGACTACCATTCGAAATCACTAAGATGGGTATCTCAGGATATATGATGATAAGTATCACCCTGGTAACTGCCTAGCAACCACATGGGGTTACCCTAGCAACCAAATAACATATCACATATCTCTGCACCAGAATATCATAGAGATTCCTGTTTGGCTTGTTTGTTTGCTCTAGAAAGGAGCATTTTGAGAATCACCCTAGTAACTGCCTAGCAACCAGATGGAACACCCTAGCAACCATAGAACAACACCAATATCTCTGCACCAGAACATCCTACTTTCACGGGGGTTGCCTCTTTCAACTTGGGGCAGTTGGTGGGACATGGCAAGCACCACTTACATTTTCTTCAGGAAATGTACCTATTTTAGTGTAGTTTAAGTGCTACTAAATCAAAACTACTATGCAAAATAATAATAATAGTTTTTTACCAAACTCTTGCAAAGATGCAGCACAACCCTATTTGTTAAATTCTTCAATATTTACATTGTTTTCTGAAGTTAAAATATTTCACAATGTATGATTGTGCCTTTTAAATATTTATGTATTTAAAAAAAATGTACACTTACTACATTACTACATATTGTAACATGTTTGTTTATATGCACATTGATATGTATCACAAGCGCTAAATTTATGTTGTCTCTTAAAGGGAATGGCTGCTTATCGCACATTAACGAGAGATAAGTTGCGCAGTTGTTTTTCCCTCATCTGTGCACTACATGATTCGAAATAATGTTTATTTTTGATCTCACACTTACTGTAAATAACATAATTTGCAGTATTTTAAAAGAGACATGAAAATAAAATGGGGTGCCTGTGTCTCATCTTTGGATACAAAATACACAGAAAGAAGCTAGAGGAAACTTTTACTTATATGTATGACTTACTTGTACAGACTTTTCTTGTACACATTTTCAATTTATAAACTACCAGCTCTCGAGTTTTGCAACATGTTTATCTTACCTTACATCCTTACTGACGTCCAAAAGGCACATTACTGGTCTGTAGCCATGCTTTAAAACTAAGAATGTTGTGAAAACAGTCTGGGGAAATGTTTAACCAAACAGAGACGACGTTGTTAAATGCAATGTAAATGTAATTCGGTGACAGCGTGATCACAACAGATCTGGACCCGCAGCAGCCAAATATTATAAATGTATTTTAGGGCTGTCACTTGGGAGACACAACACGCTGTAAAATACAAGGCTGAATCCAGCTTCTTAATCACCAGATTCTTATGCAGTAAAAGGATTGCGGTGCTTAAGTGCCTCTTCTTCACTACACAACTCAAGCTCTGGTGAGTAAAATATGAATATGTACTCGTCAGTGGCTAATAAAATATATATTTTATTCACATAGTGTGAAATTTGGTCCCATATGCGAGTGATTTACTCACTATGTAGAGGGCTGATGGGGCTGATGATGTAGGCAATTCAAAATGCAGAGGTTTATTTAATAATCCATCTCCTCTCAAAAAATCAGGGAAGAGTCTGTTTTATAATCAACTCTCCATTATAATTTTTACATTACACCAAAAGTTTTCATTTATAAAATTTTGCAAGCATTCACAAATGCTCTTTGCAGCAAGGTTATTATCGTTAACGAAAAAAAAATGTGCACATTGAAAACTAAACTGAAACTATAAATGTGCACTACAAAACAAACGAAAACTAAATAGAATCATAGAGAAAACTGTTTTTGTTTGTTTTCATCTCAAGCCTTATTTTTCTGTTTTCCTCAAAAAGAACTGTCGAGTGGCTGCCTGATTGACATGTGAAAACAACCAATCATAGGTAGACTGCACACATGATGTTCCGAGGCACATACAAATTTGGGGGAGGGACTCTGAACACCATAATAAACCAACATGTGAGAGCGTGCTTGCTGTCTCTGAAACATTACAAAGACAGCACAAATTAAATTGGAACCTCATTTACTTGACCTCAAGCAAAACTTCTGAATATATTTCATTCCATGAACTTTGGAACTTTATCAAAAACGCGACTAATTGTTCTCTGGTGCTAACTGTTGGACAAAAGACTGTTGTGATTCCAGTCCATGCTGCTGATACACTGCTGAGGAGATGTAGTTACAGCTGAATGTATTAACAAAGGAACAGTTATGGCACATTTAATACATTTCAGCAAATGCTGCAGTATGCTGTGATGTTGTGATTTTGACGAATACAATTTTTAATTTTGGTGGTATTATATTGAGCATGCGTAACTTCTGATCATGTGTCATCACATGTAGGCTTTCACAATAAAATATTTTTGGTAACATTTTACAATAAGCTTCTTTTTTGTTAACATTGGTTAACACGTTAGGTATCATAAACTAACAGTGAATTACATATTTTTTTCTGCATTTATTAATATGAGGTAATGTTCATTTATAAAAATGCAATTGTTCATTGTTTGTTCATGTTAGTTCTTTCTGCATTAACTAAAGTTAACATATACAACTTTGAATTAAAATCTGTGAGACATATAAGTGTTGAAATTAACACTTGTTACTTCATGTTAAAAAGAGACATTTTCAAAAAATAAAATAAAAAAACACCATTTGCGTGCCATTAAAACTAAATAAACGAAACAAAAATTGAAAACCAAAACACAAAGCAAAATAAAATAATAGTAACATTTTCAAAACTATACAACTGCATTTCTGTGAAATTAACTATGTTTATTCATGCATATACACAATGAGCCCTACTCTTTTTAATCTTTTAAATAGCCTAATACAATTTTTCAAGTAAGTTGAAAGCCCTCCTGCAATATACACGTATAGCAGCCGACACTTTGGAAAAGCGCATCAGAATCAATCTCACTTTCAATCACGTTTGCAGTCTGGCATTTCGCATCAGAGTGAATTGTAGCTTGAATTGTTACTTTCTTACAGCATTATAAGTGAAAATGCTCATGAGATACTGTATGACAATCTCACAAATAATGCAGCTGGTGGATATTGTGAGAAGTGCAACACATGTATTTTAATTCTAAGAAACCCGTCTGTGGTATGCTGGGGGATTTCATGTAATGGATTGCTTGAAGGCACATAAAAAACATGTCCAATCTGCAGCTAGACAGATGACAAACACACCCTTCGCCCAAGCCTAGGAGGAAGCCATGCTCCTGGTCAAATGGTCCTTATACCCCCATGGGACACTTGTAGGTCCTGCAAATAAGCAAGTGAAATGGAGTTGATAACCCAGTGAGAAAGCCTTTGCTTGGAGATGGAAAACCTTTTAACGACCCCCAAAGCAGACAAAGAGCTGTTAAGAAAAGGCTCTTTTTTTTCCATGCTTTACACTGAAACAACTGACACACAACAACAATCACAATATCAATAGTGTTTCAAACATGAAAGTGATTAGGATACGTTGTTCATCAGAGAACAAGCAGGGAGATAGTAATAATCAGCTTGCTATTAAGGTTTGCAGTTTCATTGCAAAGGTGTCCAGAGCATGAGAGATGTTTTCATGACCCTGAAGAGAAATACTCTGCTGAAATGGTGCTTTGCTTCAGTTTATATTACTGCAATGACACGCACATCAGGGGTAGAGTGTCATGCAACATATGCTTGAAACACTGCTTTGCTTAATGAAATAATTAACCAAAAATGAAAATTCTGTCATGATTTACTTTTTGGGTGAATTATTAATTTCAGTAAATTTTTAGTTTTTTGCTTTTCATGCTTTTTGTTTTTGCCCCTTACATTCCTTCAGCTGACTGGAGTCTACAATTCTTCTCCTGCGTTGGCACGATTCTTTTCAAGTGTGAAGATAAACATTTTCAGGTGATTTAATTCCACACTACAAAATTTCAAACTTTTTATTCAGTTTGCTCTCTTGTTTTTGCCATCATTGTGCCTTAACAGATCTTATAGCTATCAAATATAGGTTGACAAGGAACTAATCAATTTCTTATGCTTTGTTTCAAATACAGCGACACTACAGCCCAGTTTGAATTACACTTCCTGATGCCTTCTGAACATGAGCAGTTGGTCCAGTACACTTTGAGCCAAGAAATGGTTAGAAATGTGCTTCTCCAAAACTTTTATGATCAGAGTCCTGACACTGGGGACTCTCTCTATATCATACCAACATCACTCAGGATGGAAGGTTATGAGAAGGGTGTCCTAAAAGCAGCATGAGTATCATTTGCTATGTAATTTCAGGAATTACTATGGATACAGTAATACAATAATTGCATATGAACTGCTATAGATACCTAATACACAGACAATGAAAAGTTACTAACTTAAAATAGAAAGAAATAGAAAGAAAAAACATAATAACCAACAGATTACATGTTAAAAAAAATAATAAAATTTCACATCATTACATAATCCAAAACCCAAAACACTGCTTTGACATCCTATGACTGAAGATAATCAGTTTAAGAAACAATAATGGATACCTGTAAAATGGATTTTATTGTAGAAGTTGAAAAATCTCATGAAATAGCCTGGTTAAGTCCTTCTATAAAAAGTGGTAGCATCACAGTTTGTTTTCCAGGCTAGTTTTTGTTTCGGACTTGGCTAAATTAAGTAAACTGGAAGTAAAAATTCAATCTCGTCAAATGGAGTATCAGACGAGAGCCAGAAGTTTGTCAAAATGCTTAATAATATGCTTAATGATATGTAATTACGCTTAGTTTATTATGAAATCTCCTTGAAAATTGAAGCTTAAAGGGATAGTTCACCCAAATATTTTAATTCAGTCATTGTTTACTCACCCCTGTGTTGTTATAACCCAATATGACTTTCTTTTTCTTAACACAAAGGGAAAATTGTGAAAAAATGTTGCGCTCAAGCTTCTTCAAAATTTACTTATGAGGACGCAAAAGTATAATTCAGAAGCCTAAAAATTATTCTATGAGACTCATGATTGTTATGAAAACATAAAAATAATGTTTGGTGAGAAACATACCAAAATCGAACGTATTATTTAGTGAAACTGTTGACGGACTGTTACTCTTCTCTGCGCATTCCTGAGACTGCACGAGACCAGTAGTTCACGCAGCCTACTGGCGAAATGGGGCGTTCAAGTGAAAACATATTTTGTTGATCTAAAAACAGGTCCACCACAGTGATACTAAAGAACATAACACAAAAATGTTTGTGAATTTACAAAACATGTCTGAAGAGTTTGTAATCCAAGAATAGATGCATTTATATTCCCAGACTTATTTTTTTTTAACCAGAGTATTCAGTCAAACAGGGAGTTAGAGTAGATGTGAATATCTGTCATTCTAAACCTCCAAGAGAGCGATACCTCAGCGAAACATTTGGTAGGTGTGAAATTCTCAGGTAAAATTTAGTAGTTTTTAACCAGTTCTTGAGATGCTGTTTTCAATGTACTGGTATGAGGAAGTTTTTGAACAAGTTCACTGCAGGTCAGGATACTGCGATGATGCAGAAAATAGAAACCGAGCGAACAACAGAATGTACTGTCTCTCATCATAGCTAGTTACGACAAAACTCTGATGATTAACATAGAAAAAATACCTTTTATCGCGTGTCGTTTGCCTTCAGGTTAGGAAACGGTGTGACTTGCAGCCTTCAGCCTGGCTGCATCCGAAAACTGGAAAAACGCTGCCTTCAGAGGCTATATACAGAGGTAGGATGAAAATAAGGTGCTTTTCAAACTGTCCTGAGACCAGTTCCCTTAAGAGTTCAATTTATTAATAAACGCTGTTGTTTAAGCTGTTAAATAATTATGTTTTCAGATGCAGCCTCTCTCAGTTTGAGAGTACTCTGGCTAAAATAAATAAATAAATAAAGCTGGTCATAGAAATGCATCTATTCTTGGACTACAATCTCTTCAGACATGCTTTGTAAATTTGGTTCTCAGGTTTGTGTGCAGCTGTGTTGTGTTGTGTTCTTTAATGTGATATCACATATAATTTTTGTGTGAACTAACCCTTTAAGGACATTTGTAATTTTATAAAGTTTTAAAGAATACCGATTACACAACCACTTGTCTGTGGTGTTACTTATTATTATTCGGGAAAAAATTTTTTACGATTTTAATGTAATTGCTTTATTAAAAATGTATTGATGATTTTAAAAATAAATTGGTGGAATTTTACAGTTGATCCTGTTTTAGTCAAGGGATAACAGTTATGTATTTATATTTTTACTTAAAAGTAAAAGGACATGACAAATGAGCTGCTTTTACTTTATAGTTTTTTGATTTATTGTATTTTAAAAGGAATTAAATTGCTAAGATGACGATGAAAGCTAATAACCCCACAGACAAATTTGCACAATTGTGGGCTTTTTTAAAATTAAGGCTTAATTAATACTTTAACAGTAGTTATAATAATAAAACCACCGACTCAATATAAAGTGAAACAGGAAATTATGAGACTCTCAGTAAAATATATAAAATATTTATAAGAAAGAATGTACTTGGCATGCACTCACTTACAAAGACCTTTACACATAAAAAGTAGCCCAAATACAATTCCTTGTTTTCTTAAAAGGGCAGTTTCCATTGTTGTAACACCACCGACATGTAGTTGTGGGACTTTTTCCTAAAATATCACAAAATATGTATTTTCCAATAACAATATAATTAATATATCTCTTTTCATAATATAGGCACTTTATTTGCGTATTCTTTTTTTGTTTGTTTTTGCAGTTACATGCCATGATACCTCCTAAAGAGATATCATATATCTAAAACCCTGTAAAATACATATTTTAAAACAAAAATTCAACCTTTAACAATGCTTTCACAAATTGTGCACTTATTTTACGATTTATTGGGATTTACAGTTGATTTCTGATGTCACAAAGGGGGCACCATCTGCCAATACAAATGAACAATGAACCATTTAGAGTGTCCACTAACTTTTTTTCTGACATTAAGATTTTAGGTTAAAAAAGAATGTGTATGTACAATATAAGGGAAAGTATACAGTATATTGTGTAGGTGGTGGTAACCATTTCCTTTGTTTTTCACCATTTCTAATCAACTGTTCTCTGCAGTTCATCTACAGTAAATCGTCCTTTGTGTGACAGATGAATTACAAGTTCAAATTACAACAATTCCATTTAGTCTAAAAAAAAAAACTACATGTACCATAAATATAAAATAATTTGAAAAATGCTGTTTAAAGTTGTATTGTGTATTGGATTGTAGTTGTATTGGATGACTGTTGACACTGCTTGAATGCTGCTGTCATGTCAACAACCAAATATAAAATAAGTCAATAAAAAAAATTATAATAATAATAAAAATAAAAACTACTGGTATCCACATCAGAAAACATTCCACTCTAATTTTTATTTTAATTGATTATCATTTGCAATCTTGTTAATGTCTGTTAATAATTGTATTATTAAACATTTCAGTAGCACTTTATTTTACAGTACTGTTCTACATTTACTTACTATAGTATAAATACAACAGCTACAGTAATTACTAGGTACTAACTCTAAACCTAACCTTAAGATTAAGATTCAACATTATTGTCATTGTGCATCGTGCTCCTGGTTCAGCCTTGTTTTTGGTTGTCACAATTATGTAGAGTGTATCAAACAAAATATTCATCCTAATTTTAAGAATTCTTGCTTGTAGTGTAGATGTCTTCAACCCAGATACTTTGCGCATCGTAGAGGGTCACCCTTTGGGGAGAGGTTAGCCAGCACTTACACCCAGGGCGTGGTTCTTCATATCTTTTTGTATATTCATTGGATAATCAATTTCCTCCCAAGTTGGTCTTTCTGTCCATTCAGGGTAGTTGCCATTGCATTGGGCCATTCACATTCACATCGATCAATGTCATATGCTCGAATAAATAATGATTTTACCAGTGGTAACACACAACAGAATATTATTCCTTCCACAATGTTGTTATTCCAAACATTATATTAATTTTAGCTAATTGTGCACCCCATTTCTTTTAGCAATCAGGCCATGTTAATTTTTAGTCACCACCATGTTTTCTTTTTTTTTTCCCCTTCTTCATTATTATTAATATGTACATGAGAAAAATAATTTTTCAATCTTAATTCTTCATTATGCAAACAGTCCCAGGTTTGCTTAATAATACTTTAATAATTTAGGCACTTCTTTGTATGAAACGGTTCTCAAAGCTTTACCTCCAAAATCAATCTATAATTTATCTTCTACACAGGGTGTGATCCCCTGATAACACAGTGATAGAATGCTTGTTATTCATCGCTGTGATAAAATATTTGAATAAAGCGGTTATTAAGACACAGTCGGGTTGAGTGGAACTCACAACTTCTGGCAGGTTTCTTCTAGACCTCCCTTTTTATGCTTCTAACGTAAAAGCATCCTTCCACTTCCTTAAACCCATTTCACCCTTCTTTGGCATCTTTCCAGGGCGGTGGAACCCTGTCTTAGGCAGCTCTCATTTTGCAATTGGAGAGTCTTTACCCGTCATTGGGTTGTCACCTCTTGCCACTGGAGAATTTTACCCATCATTGGGTCATCATCCTTTGTCTCTGGTCTCGATACCGCTCAGGCCTATTATCTAATCTTTAATAATTAAATAGACATTTCTTTTGTTTCAGGGAGTATCACCTGAGAACCGTCACAGCCAATGGAACCATCTACAACTGCTCAAACATTGAGACAGTCCAAAACATGGTTAAATTCACAAAGCATTATTCAAAGTTCAACAATCTATTGAAATTTTCTAAATTAAAAGTAAAATGTTACAATTTAACTAATTTACAGTTCACTAATTTCCATTCAAGTTGTTATGTTTTCTCATTTAGCAAAGGTCACAAAAGACCTTGTCTCTTGGTGAAGACTAACCATCAGAACAAATCAAAATACAGGGTCGCCTCTGTCAAGCTTCTAAGATGCTTAATTTAAATCATCACTTTAATTGAATAATTTCTAGGTAGTTTTAGAACCTACATTTATTCTTCCAGATGTACATTCAACCAAATCTCTTATCTTTAGTATGAACACTTCACTTCAAATTGCCCTCTGAATATAAAAAATCTTTAATCATGATGAGGAAAGCTGTTTGAACCTTTCCTTCATATTACTGTATCTAACATTATTGTCAAATCACATCATTTTCCATATAAAAGAAAATAAAATCAAAAGAAAATAAAACAATTTAGAGATATGCTTTTAGCCCACTTAAAAAACTTAAACTGAGAGCGAGATTGAAAGAATTTGGAGAGAGAGATTGCACTCCTTCACACTGTTGTTACAGTTATTCCTTTTTTTTCTTAGAAAATCACAATAACACATTCATGTGTTAGTGAGAATAGTGATAAATGTAATTTAATGAAATAATATATTCAAATATATTTCATTATATTATCTGCTTTCAACCTTTCCCATTTTAAACCATCTTCAAGAAAACTTCTAGAATTTCTACTTCTCTTATCCCTTCCCCCCTTGCGCTATGAAAATAATGCGCATTTGTATTCAGACCATTGAGAAATGTATATTTTAGTTTTTTAAGTCAATAAACTTCCTTATGATTACTTTCTCCCTTTTCCTGTTCTTTCTCAGGAGAAGGAACTTTCATAATGTCTAATAAACCAACATAAATCACCTTTTTTAAACTAACAGAAAAGAAATTAAAGATTTTAAACAAAATAAAATAGTAAAGTGGCACAATGGACGTTCAGACAAATGTCTTGTGTTTTGCAATAATTGATCAGTAAAACACATTAAATCCCTTTAATTTCTCACAAGTCTTATTCTTCTATATTCTAATGTTATCATAATTTAACAATATGATTTTTCAGTTATTATCCTCTTATACTTATCAGCATTTCATGATAAATTATTCAGTTAAATAGCAGAGACAGATGTCACTGTGCATAAACTGTATACCTCTAAAATTTTATTTTCATGGATTTAACTCAAAATAGAAATAGCTTACTAGAAATAGACACTTAATTAACCCCTTGTAGTACTCATTAATCTTTTTCTTTAAAGTGAGGGTAGTCTTTGGAAAATTTAGGGGAGTAAACAATCCAATATGTAACTCTTACTATGCCATTACGTTTTAATATTTAACCTCACGTCAACAAATTAGCAATTAGATGCTTGATTTAAATTTAGACCCTCAGAACAATTTAGACATGGATATTGAGCCCATGGATGGCAGTTGGAGAATCAAACATCCAATTAGTCATATATGACTGAAATCAACGTATCAAGAGAAATTTGAATCCACAGTTGAAATGTCAGTTCAGTAATGATTACCAGCATTCATGATATTAAGAGGGCCAATCATATAACAGCCCACATACTGTATTTCTCAGTCTTTTTTCTTCCTCCGGACTTTCTCCTGCAATATAAGCTTCTTCAATAAATCATCTGGCCCAGCAATCTGCAATAGTGAGAGACTGGTTCCAGAATGAGTTATTGAAATGACTTACACAATGCTGACAACAGAAAGGGTAAAACATAGTTAGCATCCACGGCACACAGAATAGACACATGAACATGAAGTTATTTATGATATTCAATTGAATCTTAATGTTTCTCCATGGGTTTCACCTAGTACCAATTACCAGTTTTTCCTTAGCATTATCAATATTTTTTTCAATCAAATACACCACATATTGGGACTTATTTCAATTTTATCTGGCATGACTGGTCACAGAACAAACCCAAGAAAAAACTTTTCTAAGCAAATTTGAACAGTAGAGAACATGAAATGATCTAAATCATTCTTAAATTTATTTGATTTAATTCTAGTCTCGGTGACAGCTTTCATTGTACCCATGATCAACCAATGCCTACACTGTATATATAAAACAAGAAATAAAAGAAAAATATCTAATATTGAAAGAATCTGCTATCTATCTTTTCTAAATTCGGCCCTTTGTTTGAGTGGAGACATCAAGAGACAAGATTTTTTTTTACATTTGTTTTTTTACTCAGTCTCTCCATTCAGACATTCCCTAGCAAAAATAATTAAACGCCATCTCTCTTATTTTTGTTGGTTGATCAAGTTTACACCAATAAAGTTGCACACAAATGTACATTGTGCTCCAGACATATTTAAACACATAAAAAAACAAACATATAATCATGGGTTTTTAAATGTGTATATATATATCAAGACATTATAGTTTAATTTAATATTGTTAAAAATGTTATTCTCTCATATTGGACTAGACAGAACATAAAACAGACACATGAATGTGAAATTTTCACATTTAAGAATTACTTTTCATATTCCAGTTTCAAAATCCTTCTTTTTATTTTCCCTTTCCCATTTTCTTGACATGTTAGCATTTCCGTTGTGACTTTGATAACTTCTGGCCTCAATAAGAGAAGTACCATCCGCATTCTGTCTAAAGTATTTGGAGCTGACCTTTGGGGGCTGACCTTTGGGGTCACATAGGGAGGTATTTTTAAAAAGGACCTTTCCATTTTACCCTCCTCTGCATCCCTCAGTTTTTTCTGGCCTGTCTCATATTCCTCAGTGAATTTAAATTTTCTGGACATTGGTAACTCTTACTTTATTGTTTTTATTTTTCCTGTTTTTAGTTTTTACTCTTATCTTTTTATTTATTTATTTTTTAACCTTTTAATCTAAATGTCTTTGAAAAATTATTTTAGCACCGTTAATTTAGATAAATCAATACATTTAGAGAATAAATTAATCTCTTATTTTTTAAATGTATTTCCTTCTACACTAATCTTCAATGGCAATATTTTGAAACAATTTTCAATTTCTTTCACCTTTACTTTTTAATACACAAAGTTCATTCAAGTCACTTTATTATTTATTTATTTTGCTTTCTCATTTCTTTGAGATTTTACACAGTGGACTTCTAGATTTTAGTCTTTCCACTGGAGTTTTACCTTATGTGATATATCAACACTTATCTTAAATACAACCTTTGTTTAAATTCCAATTACTTAGTTGACTTCAGTTTAATGCAATACACTGGACTCAAAGCTTTATTATTTGTCCAGATAATGTGATTTCCCAAATGGAATTAAGTCACTTTACAGTTCTTTATAATTTAAATATTCTTACTCGTCACTTTAAGATAAACTTTATCTCTAAGCACAGTTATACCTCTTGAATGTATAGATTATCTGTATGAAGTTAAATACATTTCTATGCTACAGTCTAGTTTAGGAGTTATGCTCTAGCACATTCCAATCAACAGCTGACTAAGACTAAGAACAGCCAAGATTAACTATTTTCCAGCCAGTTGTGAGTTAACTTTTTGATTTTTTTCTCATTTTGTTTTACAGCTATGTTATCTCACTGTTTTTATTATTTTTCTTATTGTTAGTTTATACTCTATTAAATGTATCTTTCTATATATATATAGTTCTTTATCATTGGGTTTATCTCTGTACTCAGTCATACACTTCCATACACACTCGCTCTTCACACACTTTCAAACACAGATACAGATACTCTCACAACCACAGAAATGACCACACTTTTTACAAACACAAGGCCTTTATAAACACAGAGCTCTCAAAAGATACACTAATATTCTAAAACACAACTATTTTACCATCACTGATACACTTCCTCAACACAGTGAAAGACAACTATTCACCCCTCTTAGGTGACCTGCAGGATTTACATTTAGTTCCTTAACCTGTGAGGAATATTTTTCATTTCTCAACCAATGAGTAATATTTTCTCAACCAATGAGTGATATCTTTCCTCAGCCAATGAGGAATATATTTTAGTTCCTTAACTTATGAGGAATATATTTAAGTTCTCAACCAATGAGTAATATTTTTCTCAACCAATGAGCGATATCTTTCCTCAGCCAATGAGGAATATATTTTAGTTCCTTAACTTATGAGGAATATATTTAAGTTCTCAACCAACGAGTAATATTTTTCTCAACCAATGAGCGATATCTTTCCCCAGCCAATGAGGAATATATATTAGTTCCTTAACTTATGAGGAATATATTGCATGCAATTATTTCTTCTGGAATCAAAACCCTTTATTTATTCTTATTTTGTTTTCCTTATTGGTTTAGAAGAGCTTTTTGAGCGTTCTTACCACCACAGGCAAACTGGCAAGCAACACAAACTTTTATATAAGCAAAAAGTTGCTTACCTTTTAATGGTGGCCACCTGTTTGTGTTGCCTTTCCAGCCAGCCAGCGATGCAATCACTCCTCTGCTCTCTTCTGTCCCTGTTCGGGCGCCATTTGTAGTAGTTTCTGCCAATTTTGTGAAAAATCACTCGACATCTTTGGGATTTTGATTTCAGAAGAATAGACTTTATTATCATACCATAAAGCTGAGTTGCCTGCAGTGCAACCACAAGAACAACCAACTCATCTCTGGGTTTTGTTCACTTAAATACATCTCCTCAAACAAGGTGGGGCTTACACTTTTTTAAACATGCATTATCTATCATCCTGTTCTTTGACTCTGGTCTGACCATTTTTAGAAGTGAACAGGAACCACCTTTGGAGATCATAAATTCTCCCAGTGGTCATGTGAGCACACATGTAGAGCTATTCCTGTTTCTGCACACACCTTCAAATAGTCACACATATTGTACAGGTATAGAGCCAATGAAATGCAGTTGTTTTCGCATATCCCAATTAAGCTGGGGTCAGAATGCAGGGTCAGCCATTAAACAGTGCCCCTGGAGCAGATAGGGTAAAGGGCCTAGCTCAAGGGCCCAACAGTGGTATCTTGGTGGTGCTGTGGCCCCCGACCTTTCGGTCAGTAACCCAGAGCCTTAACCGCTGAGCCACCACTGGTCTCAAAGGAGGGAAAATATAGTATTTTTCTATATTATAGTATATTATAATATAGTATATTTTTCTATATTATAGTATACTATAATATAGAAAAATGTACTATATTTTCCCTCCTTTGAGACTTGTAAAAAGTCTCACCTCTATTGCCTTTACCCAGAGAGCAAACTCACAAGCCAGTCTCCTTCCTTCCTACCAAGTGATCAATACAAGTCACACATCATCTAATAATGACTGATTTTATGGAACTGCACTCCTGAGGAGAATAGGACCAAAAATCTTCCCCCAATTTTGACTAGGAGAAAGTAAAAAGATCTTATCTCCCAAGCTAAGTTCTTTCTGGAGGGTAACAGTAATCAAAAACAAATCAACATCTATAAAAACAAGTGCGTACAGATTTAGCCTTGCAATATGTAAAGTACATCAGTGATTAAACTTATTTCACTAGATTAACATACTTCTGTGATTAAACAATATCAGCAAATTACTCAGCATATGATACGTCCTACGGTGCCAGAGGAACTCACAGATATTCCTGGAAGCCTGGAGTGCTATCTGGTGGTGTTGGAGCAGACAGCGGGATTTTAAACCACCACTAGAGTATTGCTCTTGCTGCTAAGCACTGAGGTGCTCTTCGATCCTTCTTTTATTTTGTAATGTCTTATTCTCTGGCCCTCCAGTGTTTTTAAAGTTTATAAATGCATACTATGTTTCATTCTACATCAATTTACTACATCAATTAATTAATAGTACCTTCAGAGATGATTTAAACAACAAATGATATTTCTAAAACATTTAAAAAGTTCAGATTTTCAAAATAAACATTCTTGGTATTCCCTTTCAATTCTGGTTACATTACCTGGTTACATTACCTTGAACATGGATAATGATCTGCTTCAGACCCTCATCATCCCCTTTCATTTCCTATTTAAAGGAAATAATTACTTCAGGAAGTTAATCATAACACCCTCTATCTTCCTGACTCCCTTACTATCCAAAAACAATAGAAAGGTGAAAATAAATAGTCAAAATAAAAGGCCACTCCCACTCTTGTGTAATTCCAGGGTTTTTTCTTGAATTCGTCCAGCTCATCCAGTCCAGGGCCTTTGGTACACATGGTGGCCCCAATATCAATTCCAGATGGCTTTACAGAGACACTGATAATCTGTTTGGCTGCAGCATTGGCCAGCACTGATCTGAGAAGAGGCACAACAAAAGAACAACACAAAAATAACAAGAGCTATGGCTATTTTTACTCCTACTTTAGTAAGCTATTCTCTCCAGGATCCAAATAGTTTGTCAAACCAATTTCTAACCAAGCCATTTTACTTGTAGGTTCTAGTTGTTCTCCTAAGGCCTTCAATGCATCATCAATCTAATTAATGAATCTTTGCTGATTGTAGTAAATGCAATTAATCCATCCGGTATTCTTATTAACCGGTATCCATACAAATATAGACTCAAAGCCTGATTTTACTTCATCTCTGGCCTTAAATTCAGTTTCTTAAATTAAATTAACAGTTTTCTAGATGCAGTCTGAATTTCATATTCTTCTGGGTCCCATGTCAACATAGTTATTTCTTGCACTAGTCTTACTCTGGTACATATTCCTTTCTAATTCATTGGTAATGTAGGCCACAATTGTTTTCCACCACAAACACAAAAATAGTTTGCTATGGCTACTGTTTGTTCCCCAAATGTTCTTATCCTTGGAAAAACTAGAGTTTGGTTTTCACGCATCCTGGGCCATGAGGCTGTTGCAAATGGGGCAAATGGTCAAAACCATGTGCAGTTAAGATTAGAATAGTAAGAAGTGCTGTTGGAGCAATCCATGTGATCTTCATATACTATTTACATCTCTGCTGGCTGTTGCTCATGTGTACAGTTTCTGTTCCACCTTCTCTCTTGTCGCTAGAGACTTTTTGGTTGCAATCTCTGCCGAAGATGCCAAGACCTGCTAAGAAAACAGGGAAAAAGGATTCAACTGCAGACGCATTGGCCGAAGAGCCTGAGCAGAGTTCGGGGGATGCTAGCAGTGAGACTGAACTCATGTACATGGAATGTAAGGGGTTTACATGGACAAATAAAAATACAGAACATTTTCATGCGATTCTGTAGGGAGAATATAGATGTAGCTTTGATGCAGGAAACTCATTTGAGTGACAGCGAACATTTGAATCTAAAACACAAATGGATTGGTCAGATTTTTCTTCTGATCTTTTAAAAAAAGTAGCAGAGGAGTAGCTATCTTAATTAATAAAAGGATACCTCTTATGATCACAGACAGTGTTAAGGACAAATGTGGCAGATATATTATTATTAAGGGGACTTTGAATGGAGAGGAGATATCACTTCTAAATATATATTGCCCCCCAAATTATTCTTCAGAATTTCTTTCTTTCATTTTAAAGAGTATGCACCTGGATTAGCTATTATTGGAGGGGACTTTAACTGTTTACTAAATCTGTCACTGGACAGACCCCCCCGGAAATTGGAGTGGTGGTGGTGTAGTGGGCTAAAGCACATATCTGTTAATCAGAAGGTCACTGGTTCGAGCCCCATGGCCACCACCATTGTGTCCTTGATCAAGGCACTTAACTCAAGGTTGCTCCGGGGGGGATTGTCCCTGTACAAAATGCACTGTAAGTCGGTTTGGATAAAAGCATCTGCCAAATGCATAAATGTAAATTGTACAAATGTGGTAATAAATCTAGTAAATATCTAGCCCACTTGACGAAGTCGAAAATGTATTCACAATTTATCACTTCTAGAGTGGACGATAAGGGAGTGCAATCTTTCAATTCTTATATTATAAATAACACTTTTAAACAATTTTACTCTGCGTTATGTCAATCTATTTATTTTTCTCAAAGACATGGTTCTGTGGTATCATTCTTTGGTCGCCTGACTCTTCCTGTTATTTCAGAAGAACAGAGGGAATTTCTTAATGCTCCGATCTCGAGAGAGGAAGCTGTAATCACACACCATAGCTTAAAATCTGGCAAATCCTCTGGGCTGGATGGTCTTGCATGCAAATTCTATAAAGAATTTGAGCATGTGCTACTAGACCCTCTTTTATCTATGCTTAACCATTCGTTCTTGACTGACTGTTTGCCCCCCTCGCTTTGTGAGGCAAATATTTCTCTTATACTTAAAAAAGGCAAAGACCCAGAAAATTGCAGGTCCTATAGGCCCATTGCATTATTAAAATTGTTATCTAAAATCTTAGCACTAAGATTGGAATAGTTTTTACCATTTATTATTAATGAAGACCAGATGGGGTTTATTAAAGGCAGAAGCTCCACTCACAATGTGAGGTGGCTTTTAAATAATTGAGCTTTCCCATAATCTTAGTTCTAGTTCTATCATTCTGTAGATTCATTTTTCTAAATAAGTTGCTCTATTCATAGGGAATAAGAACCCCACAAGTCAGCCTCCCTTCTTTCCTTTTAAATGCTCCAAGGATGGCTTTGTCTATCTGAGTATTAATGTGACCCCTACACTCAGGCAGTTGTACAAAGCTAATTTTGCACCCGTTCTTCAAAAAATTAGTGATCTTTTAAATGGGTAGATGGCTCTCCCTCTGTCTTGGCTGGGGAGGGTTGCTTTGATAAAAATTAATGTCCTGCCCCGCTTATTGTATCCACTGCAAATTATTCCTGTTTTACTTTCTAATAAGGTCATAAAAGAGTTGAATGGGTGGCTAAGTGAAGACCCTAAATCAGTCTGGCTCGATCTCGAATCCTCACAGTCCTACTGCCCTTTACAAAACCTTTTATTTGTTCAAAATTCAAAGATGAGAAGAGCTTTGTGTAACAGTCCCTTAGTGCATAATACTCTCAAGGCCTGGTGTGCTATCTGAAGGCTGGAAGGCAGGATCGACACAACCTCGAATGCCGATTTGGAATAATCCGGAGTTCCTGCCAAGTACCACAGACCCTGGTTTTAACTTATGGCATGCTCTTGATATTTGTATGAGTGACTTGTTTGAGGAGGGATCTCTACGGTCCTTTGATAACACAGTCTCAAGATATAATTTACTTTTAAATTTTTTCAGGTTTTCGCAAATTAGAGACTATATTTAAAAAAATACTGCACTCACTTTTAAATATTCATTTTCAGTTTTGAGAAAATCCTTCTGAAACCTCCTCCAAACAAGTTCATTTTCCATTTCCAATTTGTGTTTATCATTTTGTTTTTGTTTTAAAAGAATTTTAATATGTAACATATTAATCTCCTCATCTCTTCGTTGGAGGAATCAATTTCCTCCAAATTTGGTCTTTCTGTCCAAACTGGGTAATTGTCATTGTATTGCATTGGACCATTCACATTGATCAATGTCATCTGCTAAGAAATAGCTTGGATCAAGAATGCTTTGATCAATGGTAACACACATTAGAGTATTATTCCTCTCACAAGAATTGTTTTTCGATCATTATACCAATTTTAGCCAACCATGCACCCCTATTTCTTAAACAATTATATTAAATAGTTACAAACAAACAAGACAAGCAATCTTAATCTTTAGACACCACCATGTTTTTTTCCCTTCTTCATTACTATTAAATGTACATGAGTTCAATAAAAGTTTAAGTAAAAGTAATAAATCATCTTCCAGTCTAAATTCATTATCATACAAACATTCCCAGTTTTGTTTAATACTTCTTTAATAAGTCAGGCACTCCTTTGTCTGCAACAGTTCTCAAAAATGTACCCCCAAAACCAACCTATAAATAATCCTCTACACAGGGTATGATCCCTTGATGGCACAGTGACAGGATGCTTTGTATTTAACACTGTGATAAGTTGTTTTAGTAAAGTGGTTATTAAAATGCAGTTGGGTTCAGTGGAACTCACAATTTTCAGGCAGGTCTCTTCTAGACCTCCCTTTTGATGCTTCTGACCTAAGAGCATTCATCCACTTCCTTAAACCCATATCAAACCTTCTTGGGCAGGTTTCCAGGGTAGTGATCCCCTGCCTTAGGTTGCCACCCTTTTGTGCCATTGGAGATTCTTACCCATCACTGTGTCATCACCTCTTGCCACTGGTCTCGATACCGCTCAGTCCTGTTAGCCAATCCTTAATAATTTGGTATCAGTAAACAGATATTTCCTTTTCAGGGAATATCACCAGAGAACCGTCACAGCCAATGGAACCATCATTAACTGCTTAAATTTGGAGACAATTCAAAACATGGTTAAATTAAAAACGTATTATTAAAAAATAATCAATCTATTACAATTGTCCAAAGTAAAAGAATGCTAAAATTGAACTCATTTATAGATCATTCATTTCCATTCAGGTTGTATTTCTGCTACTTCAAAAAACGTCAACAAAAGATCTTGCATCATGGTGGGGACTAACATCAGACAAAAGCAAAAGGGTAAGGGTAAAAAGAGTATCCTCTTTCAAGCTTCTAGGAAGCTTAATTGAAAAACATCACCTTAATTCAATAATGGTCTCTAGATAGTTTTTTTTTAAACTTTATTAAGCGTGTCAGATGAACTGAATCTCTTGTCTTTAGTATAAACCCTTCAAATTGCCCTCTGAATATATACAGTTTTAATTATTACTGTATCTACCATTATTGTCAATTCACATAATTTTCCATATAAAATCAAATCAAATCAAAAGAATATAAAACAATGTAGGGATGTGCCTTTAACACACTTCAGAATCTGCTCATGTTTCTGTTTTAAGCAAACACTTAGCTTCAATACAGAGTGTGAGAGAGAGAGTAGGAGGGGGACATTCCACTCCCTCACACTATTTCTAAACTCATTGGAGCTATTTCTTCTTTTTTCATTTTAGAACCTCACAATAATATGTTTAAGTTATTCTTCAATAGTAAAAATAGTGATAATTATAATAATTCATTATATTAACTGCTTTCAAATTTTCCCATCAGAAACCATCTTTAAAAAAAAACCTCTTCCAGAACTTTCAACCTACTCATTCCCTAATTTCTTTTATTCATTCAAACAACATACATAGAACCTTCAAATCTTTAATAAAACACAAGCTTTACCTTTCTTTTTTGACATTCTCTATATAATCAATAGAACTTACTTTTAGCCTTCTGTTCAAGCAGAGCTTTACATTTACAACTCCTATCTTGTTGTCGGTCATCTTATTATATATTATAATCCCTTTTTTTATTATTAAGTAATAATTTATTATAACTACATTCTCCATTTCTTACTCTTTCTCAGGTGAAGGAACTTCCATTCTATCTAATAAAATAATATAAATCAAGTTTTAAACTAACATAAAAGTAAGTAAAAGTATAAACAGAATATAGTAAAGAGGCACAATGGAAATTCAAACAAATCTCTTTTCTTGTGTTTTGAAATAATCACTCAGTAAAATACACTACGTACTTTTCATTTGTCATGACTCTTTTTTTTTTATCCAATTATTTCATCAACAGTTAGTATTCTCTTATACTTATCAGCATTTTCTGACAAATGATTCAGTTAAATAGCAGAACCAAAATTCACAGTGCAGAAACTGTATGCCTCTAAAATGATACTTTCACGTATTAACTATGGCAAATGGAAATACAGTCAGGTCCATAAATATTGGGACATCGACACAATTCTAATCTTTTTGGCTCTATACACCACCACAATGGATTTGAAATGAAACGAACAAGATGTGCTTTAACTGCAGACTTTCAGCTTTAATTTGAGGGTATTTACATCCAAATCAGGTGAACGGTGTAGGAATTACAACAGTTTGTATATGTGCCTCCCACTTTTTAAGGGACCAAAGGTAATGGGACAATTGTCTGCTCAGCTGTTCCATGGCCAGGTGTGTGTTATTCCTTCACTATCCCATTTACAAGGAGCAGATAAAAGGTCCAGAGTTAATTTCAAGTGTGCTTTTTGCATTTGGAATCTGTTGCTGTCAACTCTCAATATGAGATCCAAAGAGTTGTCACTATCAGTGAAGCAAGCCATCATTAGGCTGAAAAATCAAAACAAACCCATCAGAGAGATAGCAAAAACATTAGGCGTGGCCAAATCAACTGTTTGGAACATTCTTAAAAAGAAAGAACGCACTGGTGAGCTCAGCAACACCAAAAGACCCGGAAGACCACGGAAAACAACTGTGGTGGATGACCGAAGAATTCTTTCCCTAGTGTTGTGAAGGGTGTTTTCTCCCTTCACAACAGTTGGCCAGATCAAGAACACTCTCCAGGGGTGTATTCCAGAAAGCAAGGTTAACTTACCGTCAGATAAACCTTAAACTCTTGGTTGATTAACCCCAAACTTGCTTACTCTAGGTATGTCGGTTCCAAAACACCTGTGAGGAGTTAGTTTAATCAACCTCCTATTGGTAACCTAGAGTTAATGCGCTTGCACGGCGAGTACATAAAGACATTTTCAATGGATCGCAGATTTCAGGAGTCACCATGGAAACCAAGGGAGAAAAAAGCGAGCTACATACTTCGGTGAAACTGAGTTGGAGGTTTTAATGCTTGCTTATGAAGACTATAAGCCCGTTATAACTAAAAAAAGCAATACTGCTGCATCAGCAAAAGAAAGAGAGTTGGCTTGGCAAAAAATAACGGACAGAGTAAATGCATGAGTTTAGAAAATTATAAATGGGCTATTTTCCCCTTTCATTAGGCAAACATTATTTGGGGCATGTAAAAATAGACAAGTAGCCTATTTACTTGTTGGCCTCCATACATTTCTTAATATTACAGTAGTAATGCACATAATTCGCTAGTTATATGTTAGCTTCTTCTTATAAGGTGTAATCCTTCTGGAGCCAGAAGAGGTGTGAGCCAAGTCAAAATGAAACACAAAAACATTCTTCAGCAAGGTAATATTTTCTAAACTTACTAAACCTGTTACTGACGCCATGTAATTTAGTATTTAATGTAATTTAGTTTTCTATGTAGCCAATAGAAAGAAGGCTGAGGCCCGTAAAACAGGTGGGGGTCCACCTCCACCTCCCCTCACCCCAGCTGAGGAGCTGGCACTGTCCCTTAACAAAGGGCGACCTGTGGTCGATGGGATTCCAGGGGGCAGTTCGTCAGACTCAGCTACCAAGACAAGTGGCTTAGTAAAATGTAGGTGTACCATATTAATACTTATGATTTGTTGATGTTTTCACTGTTTTTGTCAGTATTTTAATAAAGAAAATCATCAACACAGTCACCATTTTAAAAAGGCATTTTGAATGCATTTTACAGTCATTGATTCACTTGTGCAGTGTGCATGCTGCTTTGACTGCATATGCTGGATACTGTAATCTTATTACTAGTACTCTTAGATGTTCCTAATGTCCTTCTTTATTAGTTGTATTTGTTTAAGAATATACATTGAGTATTGAATATGCATGATTATCTTATTGGTTTAATTATCTTCCAGTTGCTGATGGCCACATTGTATTATTGGATCCTCCTGCAACACCACACTCTGTCACAGTTGTAAGTGATTATTGTCTTTAGGTTTCTGTTTGCTAGCTAGACCAAGCATCCTTCCTTATTTTCACTGTAGGATGACGATGAAGAGACCACTTCTGCTGTGACAGAAACAGAAAATGTGGGGAGGCCCATAGAGGTATGATGCATAGAATGCATTCCCCCTTTTTTACATAAGAGAATAAATAAATTGTCATTGTCATTTTACAGAATATGGCATGAGATTTTAATACAGCTGAGGGTCCATCTACCTCCACACAGAATCTTAGCAATGTAAGAAATGTTCTGCAGTTCTCCTTCCTCATTTAAATATTTGGTCTGTGTTTGTATTACAGACTTCTTCAGTCATGTTTAATTATTCTGTCTTTCTAGTTGCCTGCCAAAGAGCTGTATAAGGTCCACCTTCAAAAGCAAATCAGAAAAAGTGACATGGAGATGGACCTTATACAGCTTCAAATGGAGGAGAAAAGGCTTAACCTAAAAAAGGCCAGACTTGAAATTGAATTGCTGGAGCACCAGCTTAAGGTGGGAAACAGTATGTGAACATGAATCTGTCATTTGTTACAGGAAATAAAGGAACAATGAACAACACTTGACTGTTAACTGGTTTTAATACAAGTGATTTTGGCAAATTATGTCTCGTACTACCCTGCCATCTCTTTCGTCTACTGGGTTCACTGGGGGTTCTTCTTGGCCATCTTCATCAAGAGAAGGGGGGGCCCTCTCTCCTCTCAGTGTGGCAATGTTGTGAAGAACAACACAAGCAGCTATGATGTCACATGACCTTTCTGGGCTGACCCTGAGCCCACGCAGGCACTGAAACCTTGCCTTCAGGATGCCTATGGTCATTTCCACCTTGACCCATGTTCTGCTGTGGGCCAGGTTGAATTGTGCCTGTGGTCCAGGCTCAGGTTCAGGGTAGGGTGTCATCATATAGGGCAGACAAGGGTACCCTCTGTCCCCCAGCAAGTAACCATTGAAGTGTCCTATAAAGGTAGTTAAATTGTATCATTGCATAAAAAAAGCATTAAAAAAAAAAAAAACATTGTGTAAGGCAAAACATACCCTGTTGAAATTTGTGGCACAATGATGACTCCCTAAACATTCTGGCATCATGTACAGACCCTGGCCATTTGGCTTCAACATTAGTGATGAGGTGGGTTGCATCACATATTACCTAGTTAGTGGGGACCAGTAATGAGGGTGATTTAATGGTTTAAACACCCAAACATTTAGCACCCAAAAAAATCTATTGTCACCTGCACATTGATGCTATGGATTGACTTCCTATTAACATTGTCTCCTTCGTTGACTGAAGGAGCTTTAATGGGAATGTGGGTTCCATCAATGCACCCAATCACATTTGGGAACCCTGAAATTGAAAGTTATATAAAAAAAAACATTTTTAACAAAGAAACATTTAAAATGATTGTGACTGTATACAGTATGGATAGATTAAGTAAATGGTCTGTCATAGAATATCATAGAACGGACAAACCCGCCACTCTGTGGAATTCCTCTTTAATGACCCTCGGTGGTTTATGGCCAGGGAACTGCACAAAAGTGTGAAGGAACCATTTGAGTGTGTTATAAAACACAAGAAAACACTTACTTGTCCAGAGCCATGTCTCATCTCTCCATATTTCCTCTGCCTCCAAATCATCCGTATTGTTTTCAGAAATTTCATCTCCAAACTCAGAATTTTCACAATGAATGCCTTCTTATATCACATCCTGAGGTGAAAATCCTGTTTTCGCGTCCGTTTCACCATATTTAAATCGCCAAATGTGTAAACAGTTCCAAAACAACTCTCCAATGGCTTTACGCACGGAGGCGCAAAACAGTGGGTAAAGGAGATTATAGTTTGCGCACACGCATAACAGAATCGTGCTCTAATCGTTCCACTAAAGCCGCATATCACTGTTTTCAGAATTTCATTGGCTATACGATGCGTCAGTCATTTCCACTCTTCAATGTAATTGGTTTGATCAGTAAACAAAGGAAAGTGGGTATGCCCTTACATTCGACACAGACTGTGGTTGGGTATTGAAGGCTTTGGACAGGACATGGAAGCTCCTATTGGGTCAAATGAGGTGTCAATCGAAAGGTCAGAGTGCGTGCTTCCATTTTGATACCGGATATAGGAAATGTTTACATCTGAACTGAAGTTAGTACCGATTATATGTGAAAGATTAGGCACAGCTGCCAGGTGCTTTGAAATGATGCAACAAGAGTCTGTGGATATTTATTGATGTAATAATGTGATTTGGACTAAACATTTTACTTGATTTGATCATTTGGACATTTGACAATGAAACAACACCGTTTTTGTCGGGAAGTTATGGCTCAGTGGACTACTATGAAGCTTCATAGGTGAGTTGCCTAAATTTTGTTATTGGTTGTTTATATGTTGGTGGTCTGACAAAGATATAGATTGTACCTGCTGTTGTGATTGTATCTTAAAATGGTTTATATCAATAGAAAATCAAGAAATGTAGCTTTCCAAAGATATGTGGCATGTGTACCAATGTAACACACAGCAGTTTTGTTTATCGCATACTTTTATTTTGTACATTTAAGGGCCCGCCCGCGGGCTTAGGTTTCCATGTCGTTAAGGTGTTCTGAAAATTAATACAGCCTGTCTGCATGATGTATATTCCTAATTAATTATAATTCATTGTGTTTAATTATCTATATATATCTGAAGCAGACTTTTGGGCTATATAACCCCTGTTTTGAGGCAATTTAGAATGTATTGTTACCTGGTTCAAACCGTATGATTAATCATTGATTACAATCATTAATATTAATTGTACATTCCCCAAACCTGAACCAAGAAACCCTACATAATGGTGGAGAATAATGCGGGTACATTTTTAGCTTTGTTTTGTGAACTAATGCATTGTCAATTTTGTGTATTTTTGTTGTTAATACTGTATGCGAGGGCGCCGAACTGAAAGGCACAAAGCCGATACACAGTTCAGCATTTAACAGCGGCTAAATATATGTCAGCATTTATTTTTGCCACTGTTGATTGCCACAATAAACTGCAGTCCATAATACTAAATTGTTCCGGTAAAGACGAAGAAATCTCTTTGCTGTGGGACATTTTATTTTAGTATTATCGAAATCACCTGGCTAGAACGAGTCTCTTCTTTCAGCGTGATCTAAAACTGTTATGGGCGAGTTTCCCCAAACAGGTAAAGGCCTTATTTGTGTCGTTAAGATTGAACGTGGTTATTTCGGTAGCCTAATAATCGACTACAACGACCACTCCCTAAAAGTTAAAGTCAGCCTAGCTAACTGATGCAGACCTAATCAGAAAACGCGTCAAGCCAGTATCTGATTGGGAATCGTAACCCGGGAGTCTTTGAACCTTGATCAAGTGATAAAACAACAGGGAAGAAATCCTGTTGTGTATATATTTATTGTGTGTTGGCAGTGAAGAAAAATCCTGCCACACACACTTGTGTGCAGGAAACTGGCACAAACGATTCCACCGAGATTTAAAACTTCACCTGTGATGGTGCAGAAAATCAGGGCGTAACACGAGCCCAGATTTGAGTCACACTGAAGTATAGGGTGTAATACCGCTGACTAACACTAGAGGGCAACCTCAAGCGGAACCCTCAGAAACTGCGCACTCCTTTACTTCATCCTGCGTGAGCGCAACACCGCCATCGTGTGGACATTCTCGAAATAGGTCTACTCCCTTCCATTTATTTTCCTTTGCTGGTTATCTGAACAGCCCTTTTCTTTGCTTTCTTTGGCTATGTTTTTTTTTTGTTTTGTTTTGTTTACTGTTATAAACATTTTCATTTGTTGAATTTGTTACTACAAGTATTTGGGTTTAGCAAAACTTCCCCGCCTCTCTGACTGAATACACTTGGTTGAATTTTGGTTGAAAAAAAAAATCATTTCTGAACTTAAAATTGAATTAAGTGTCTCAGTACAGCT
This sequence comes from Xyrauchen texanus, assembly GCF_025860055.1. Lineage (NCBI taxonomy): Eukaryota > Metazoa > Chordata > Actinopteri > Cypriniformes > Catostomidae > Xyrauchen > Xyrauchen texanus. Next base: position 6,631,249 of record NC_068313.1, on the reverse strand, counting down.
GCTGATATCCCACTTGGGGGGAGCACGCCTTTGTGGCATTCCCTGCTAAGTCAGCTTATCTCTCTTTTCCTCCTTTTATTTCATTTTGGAATTGTTTACCACCTATTCCTATTTGTTCTTTCCTTTTTAATTATCTTCCCTTTTTGGTGATTAATACTTGTTATTACTCCTTTGCTCTTACTACTATCAGTTATTATTCTGTTACTTAACGTCCCTTTACACGCTTATTTAAATCGAGTTTAACAAGTTTAAATTTTATTTAAATTAAGAGTGTCTGTTCATCCTGCCTGTTTTTTCTTGTGGTTAGATTGTTTTGATAATTAACATTCTTGTCAAAATTCCTTTTTGTTTATCATTATTTGGTAAAGCCTTTTGCCTGTTATTTCTACACACATAATTACTCAATTTGGTTTAAACAAGGAAGCCTTAATTCACTTTAAGTTTCACTTGCTAAATCCTGTTCTGTATTTGTACGTAGAATTCCCTAGTGCGCTGTGGTGATTTGACTGTCATCTCTGGTTGGTTCCCAGCGAGCTGGTTTATCCGACCGGCGTAGTGTAAGTCTCAGACTCTTCTGTCTCTCTTCATTGGTGCGGCACGCAACGACATCAGCAATTGGGCACTCCAAAGGAAAGTCATCCCCGTCAGTCGACACACAGGGCAAGTTTGGAATAATTACCTAAACCAAGGCCTGAAGAGGGGCCACTCTTTTGAGGGTTCTAGGGAAAATCCAATCTTGTTGTGCCGTCTGGCAGTTGACACCTTGATGTTGCCGGTTGTGTTTAAAGTCAAGTTGTTTGAGAGGGCGCACCGTGATAGTAGCAGAGGGCCCGGGGACACTGCGGTCAAGTGTTTGGGACCGTTGGAAAGATTGACTGTGCGCTGGTCCCCAGCAGAGTGACCTCAATTCACCCCAGGCAAACTAAAATAAGGTAAAATCCATCCACCAGTATAGGCCACATATTATTAAATATTCCCCCGGTCATTTAAGTGTTTGGCCCATTTCTTTTCTTTCTCTCCCCTAAGCCACACCATCTTCCTAGGGTTTATACCTCGATAGCGCCCCACCCTGTTGGTCCTATCATAAGCCCTAGCAGTGGTGGTAGACTTAGGCCCTTTTTCTCCTGCCTATCTGTTCCTAACATTATTTTGTTAAATTTTATTCCATGCCGCCTCTTTTCGCGGTTTAATTGTGTTCTACTCTATTCTGCTGTTCTGTTCTGTCGTGTTGTGTACTTCCAGTTCACATTAAGACAGAGCCTACAAGAGCCATCAAGGAAAACTGAATAAAGGTACAAACAAGCAGCCTGCATCATCAGATGACCCTTTTGGGCTGCCGCCTTGTCAAATTCTTTATTTAGACCTACACTGACCCGCGAAATTCGGCCCACCTAACTAACTGTCTGCACCAGTTAGTCAAAATGACGGCTTATAATAAGCCACATCATTGTAGCTCGCTAACCCTACACGTACTTGCATTGGCCTCTTTGTGTGTGCTGTCTTTCTCTCGCCTAGATCAGCTACGCCTCGAGACCGAGTAACAGCGCGAGGAAGGGGCTGAAACGGACCAAGAGCTACAAAAGGAAGTAGAGAGACTTCAAAATGCCCTGGAAAATATTCTCCTAGACACAGTCCAAAGAGAACAGTCGGAGAGAAAAGCCAGAGAGGAACTCGACGAAAAGCTGCAACAAGGCGAGTCTCTCCTTGCAAGAGCAGAGATTGAACTAAAAGAAAGAGATGCTAAAGCAAAAGCCTGTGAAAAGCACCTGAACACGGCCCAAGCTGAAATCCATGAACTTATTCAGCACAGAGACCATCTCAAATACGAACTTGACACTGTTCACAGAGAACTGAAACATTCTTATAGACTGCAAAGTGAACAGAAAGGGGAAACGCACACCACAGAGTTTCCCCTGACCAGTGGGCCCAAGTTTTTCAGCCAAGAGCTCAGAGCTGAAAAGGGGGGTGAAAGCCCACTGTCCAAAACGTCACCAGCCAGCCTCCAAGAACCCCCGTCAGCAACAAAAGGATGGGAGCCCGCCCACAAAATCCTGGTCACCAACCACGGCATGGCTCCCAAAGAACTTGACAAGCTGGCCAGAAACATCCCTACTTTCACCCCAAAATCCTGCAGGAGGCCACGACGTGCACGCCTACCTGCAAGACATAGACTTTCACTTGCACACTGTTCCCAACGTGACCACTTGGGACAGATTGTACCTGCTAAAAGTTACGTCTTGTCGCGACGCACGCAGCTTCCTGGATCGGCAATCAGAGGCTGTCAAATCAGACTACCTACAGCTACGGCAGGCCTTCATCAGAGAATTCTCTGATCCAGAGTCAGAACAAGGACTCATCACCGCTATGGACCTCAAACAGGCCCGACTGGAAACAAAATGGCTTTAAAACTTCGAACAGCAAGCCTATCATACACCAACACCTGTTCCAAGAATGTAATGACATCACAAGAAATCACAACATGATTGTCTACTGGAAGAAGGTGAAAGGACACTCAAGGCAACCAGGCCTTGACAAAGACTTGAATGACCAAACTGATGCCCTTGCCAAGACTGGTGCACTACATGGTACTCTATGGTCACCTCTAACCCACCCACCCACCCACCTTTAACGTTGCAGTGATAACCCGTAGCAAACGAACTTTCCCTGCAACAGTGCCACCCTCACAGCCTCTAACGCTGGCTCTGCAGATTTCAAACAATGACATAGCGGACATGCAAGCCTCTGACACATCCATACTGACTTTTCTGAACCATCTCTCAGACCCCACCAACCACCATCTGGCACTGTCTGACCTCACTGACAACCCGTGCCTCAAACGACTGCATGACATCAAGCACATGCTGCGTGTGATAGACAACATTTTGTGGTAGGCACCTGATGACATCACAGTGCCAAGGCTTGTGGTGCCACAGTGCCTAAGGGGGGTCATGCTAATTTATGCCCACGATGCGCCATGTGCCGGACACCACGACGCCAGAGCCACTTATGAGACACTAAAGCAAGTGGCATACTGGCCCCGCATGCAGAAACATGTGGCAGAATATGTCAGAGAATGCCTGGTTTGCTGCCAGTTTCAACCGGCAAACCCAAACCACATAGCTCCACTGCAATGCAGAAGAGTCACATTCCCATGGTCAGACCTCCAAATCGACTGGGTAGGACCTCTGCCCAGGTCGACAAGGGGCAACAAATACTTCCTCACAGTCGTGTGCCAGTTCACAAAGTGGGTAGAGTGTCTTCCAGCACCCAACGACACTGCCCAGACCACGGCATACCTCCTGATGAACCACATCTTCTCCAGGTTCGGACTGCCCCAGAGAGTCAACTCAGACAGAGGCACTCACTTTACAGCCGAGATTATGCAGCAGATCTGGAAACCCCTGGGAGTCCAAGTTCAACTACACACCAGTCATCATCCAATCTCATCTGGCCAAGTGGAACGATCGAATCGAACCGTGGTCAGTATGTTGAAAAAGTATGTGTCTGCCAATCAGAAAGACTGGGATGTAAAACTCCCGCTGGTGCTAATGGCCCTCAGAGCTACCCCGCAGAACTCAACTCGCGTGTCTCCCTTCGAACTAATGACTGCGTGGCAGATGACACTGCCACTGCATCTGCTGTATCAGCCAGGAGACTCCAGCCTCGTCACAGCCTGCACCACTCACCAGTACCTCGACGAGTTACACCAGTACCTGAAAGCAACATTTGCTTTCACCCAACAACAGCTAAAAGAGCAACTCACCACACAGAGTGCATCCCTGCAGACCATCGGCAAGACCTTGAGAGGAACGGTGGTAATTCTCAACACTCACAGCGTTCTACTGAACCAGACAGTGAACTCCATGAAACAGCTGTTTACTGTCTTCCAGAACGACTTTACTCAAATGCAGCTGGTCACAGCCCTAATAACCACCTGCTACAAACCCTCATGATTCACCTGCCATCCGTCATTGTGATGATTGTCGTCCGATGATGTCTCCACAGGGACTTCATCCAACGAAAACGGGGACTGAGTATGAACAGAAAATCATGAACTCATTAATTCTGAATGCAATGCAAACATTTTTACCATGGGTTCTAGAACCCCCACACCCTGTGACTCCCCATCTAAATCACAAGGTAGTGCCAGCAAGTCTGGGAGTTAGAATGCTTCTTGACGTTTTTACAACCCAAAGAGCCTCTCCAGAGACACTCGTGATATCGCCATCTACACACTGAAAATCTATACACTCATACCATTTAAAACCACGAAATGGCTTATTTTTAAGGAAATATGTTTTATTCCTGTATGCTTGGGTATTTCTGCTGTTATATCAAACTAGTTAAGATTGTTTAGTTGTGTAGTTAAACTCTGAGGGCTTATATAAATAATATTAAAATATATATTCACTTTTAAGTGTACAAAATACAAGTTTCTTGGTATCAAATTAAACCTTACGACTCGCCCTAGCTGAATATATATATAAGGTTACATTAAAATGTATTCTGCTATGTTTTACCATCTTTTGAGTGATTCAAACCACATCCAGGACCCTGTCATAAATTAGGCAAATGAGTAGCCTTGACAAGACAAAGGGAACCATCTCGCGCCAAAACTGAGGAGCCTCATTGGGTCATTCTTCCCAAAGGAGGCGTGACCTTCCTACCTTAAAAGTCAGGATTTGGTGTGGAATCACTCTCTCTCTTGTTCTCTTTTGTCCTCTTGCCCTCTTGTTCTTTTATCTCTCTTCAAGCTCTCTTGCTTTTTCTTCCCTTTTTGTGTTACTCTCGTCAGACATGTCTTTTGTTTAATTTGGCGTTTATCTCAGTCTTTTTCTTGTCTTCGGACAAAGCTCAACACTCAACGTTTTTGGAGCAGTCCGATATCCTCCGGGTGAAAGGACTCTCTCTCAGTTTCAACCATTACTCCTAAGATGCTTTGCACTTCCCGCGAGCGATCCACGCTCCGGAAGCACCAACAGAAATCCTCCAGCTCACGGACGCAACGAGGACATTCACGCACACACGCAGCCTTGTTCAGCGACACAAAGGTCCATTTTGCAAGTATTATCCCATCTAAATTCAAATGCGTTAAAGTGTGTAATTCCCTTGCTGGCTCTTAAGGTTTAACTGTTGTAACAAGTTTGCTATCCCTGTGTAATCTCTTTAATTTCCTTCCTGTCTTACTTTGTTTGTTATATGTTAAATGTTTGTTGTTAAATGTGTTCTATGTTTGTTAAGTGTAGTGATATATCCTAGTTCCTTGTATTAAACCCAATTATACGCTTGATTGTCTGTGTTTGTTGGTCATAGAACAAAGCCTCTTTAATGTGCGATCTAAAGCTACGAGCTGATATTATCAAAGTAAGTTAATGTGCTTTGATTAAGTAAGCTTATACTAAGAATAAACCTTCTGGAGAATTGATCAAGAGTGTCGAGCAAAGTGGTTCGGTGGACGAACTGATTGGTTGCAGTACGGGTTAATTCCATTAAGGTGTTCTGAAAATTAATACAGCCTGTCTGCATGATGTATATTCCTAATTAATTATAATTCGTTGTGTTTAATTATCTATATATATCTGAAGCAGACTTTTGGGCTATATAACCCCTGTTTTGGGGTAATTTAGAATGTATTGTTACCTGGTTCAAACCGTATGATTAATCATTGATTACAATCATTAATATTAATTGTACATTCCCCAAACCTGAACCAAGAAACCCCACAAGTGCAATGCATACTGTACGAACAGCCCTACACACAGTTGCCTTTCCCACATGCTCTGCATCGCCTACTGTATACAAAAAACTCCCCGTCGCAAAAAAGCGAAGGGCAAATAACAAAAGGGTCTCCGTGTTAAGCGCTAATCTGCGATGTGTCACGTTTGCCATGTATCGTTTCAAACTCTTCGTTAAATAAATTAACGATTCTTTTGAAAAACGGTAACGCTCCCGCAAATATTCATTTGGATATGAAAACACATCGATACGTGGCCGTATCACCCTCTCACGGCGGAAAAGATTTCATATTATCTGTGCTTCCACATCCACTGGATCGTCTTCAAAAGGGCACACCATGCTCCGTCACCTCTCTGAAACAAACTAACTCTGGAACATAACCTGCTCCGGAGCAGGTTAAGTTCAGAGAGTGAGTTGCTATGACTACTAACATACCCTGAAATTTACCTCTGTTTTTGGAACCGAAAGTTGAGGTTATCCGCTTACTCTTAAACATACCCGGGTATGTCACATAACCTGCTTTCTGGAATACACCCCAGGAGGTAGGTGTATGTGTGTCAAAGTCAACAATCAAGAGAAGACTTCACCAGAGTGAATACAGAGGGTTTACCACAAGATGTAAACCATTGGTGAGCCTCAAAATCAGGAAGGCCAGATTAGAGTTTGCCAAACAACATCTAAAAAAGCCTTCACAGTTCTGGAACAACATCCTATGGACAGATGAGACAAAGATCAACTTGTACCAGAGTGATGGGAGGAGAAGAGTATGGAGAAGGAAAGGAACTGCTCATGATCCAAAGCATACCACCTCATCAGTGAATCATGGTGGTGATAGTGTCATGGCGTGGGCATGTATGGCTGCCAATGGAACTGGTTCTCTTGTATTTATTGATGATGTGACTGCTGACAAAAGCAGCAGGATGAATTATGAAGTGTTTCGGGCAATATTATCTGCTCATATTCAGCCAAATGCTTCAGAACTCATTGGACGGTGCTTCACAGTACAGATGGACAATGACCCGAAGCATACTGCGAAAGCAACCAAAGAGTTTTTTAAGGGAAAGAAGTGGAATGTTATGCAATGGCCAAGTCAATCACCTGACCTGAATCCGATTGAGCATGCATTTCACTTTCTGAAGACAAAACTGAAGAGAAAATGCCCCAAGAACAAGCAGGAACTGAAGACAGTTGCAGTAGAGGCCTGGCAGAGCATCACCAGGGATGAAACCCAGCGTCTGGTGATGTCTATGCGTTCCAGACTTCAGGCTGTAATTGACTGCAAAGGATTTGCAACCAAGTATTAAAAAGTGCAAGTTTGATTTATGATTGTTAATCCGTCCCATTACTTTTGGTCCCTTAAAAAGTGAGAGGCACAGATACAAACTGTTGTAATTCCTACACCGTTCACCTGATTTGGATGTAAATAACCTCAAATTAAAGCTGAAAGTCTGCAGTTAAAAGACATCTTGTTCGTTTAATTTCAAATCCATTGTGGTGGTGTATAGAGCCAATAAGATTAGAATTGTGTCGATGTCCCAATATTTATGGACCTGACTGTATTAGTAATAGAAATAGACACTCAATCCACTCTTTGTAGCACCCACTAAACTTTTTAAGTGAGGGTGCTCTCTGGAGTAACCAATCCAATAGGTATCTGACTTTGCTATCAAGTTAATATATAATATAATATATATATGATATTTGCTCTTCAAATCAATAAATCAGTGGTTAGCTGCTGGATATAAATGTAGACAATTTAGACATGGGTATTGAACCCCATTGATGGCATTCTAGAAAATCATATACCCAGTTAGTCGTATAAGACTGAAATCAATTTATCCAGAGAAACTATAATCCACATTAGAAATGGCAAATCAGTAAAGATTACCAGCAGTAAAGAGAGTGGGAAGATCAATCAGATAACACACATAATTTTCAGTCTTCTTTTTCTCCGGATTTCCTCCTGCAGTATTAGTAACTTCAATAAATCATCTGGCCCAGCCATCTGCAATGGTGAGAAACTAGTTCCAGAATGAGTTAGTGAAACAACATACACATAATGATGACAAAAGAAAGGTAAAGACACACAGAATAGAAGCATGAATATTAAGTTATTAACATTCATAATTGAGGAAGTTATGATAATCAATTTAATCTTAACGTTTCTCCATGGGTTTCACCTGCCCCAATGACCAATTTTTGCTTAGCATTATAAATGTTTTTTACATCAAAGATATTTCTTAATTCTTAAAATCAGAACCTTTAGCAATAATAACTTTTTCCATTTTATGCACTTTCTAAAGAAGAAAACCTCTATTTTATTAGATATCAGAGCATCTGTGCAAAACTGTTTACAACGTTTACTTAGCTCTGCTAACCTTATTGGAGGTTAGGACTTTATTTAGCATGTTTTCTGGCATGATTGGACACAGATCAAAAGCATCACAATATCGACAAGGCTGCCACACTCCAATAAGGAAAAATGTTCCTTATTAGCCAGTTTCACATTTTTTCCTCTCCCATTTCTTTGAAATTTTATCAATCAGTTTTTTACACAGTGGATTTTTAGATGTTACTATATTCACTGGAGTGTTTGCCATAATTAGATTCCTCCGATAGGAGGGAATCTATTGTAATTGACAGTATTATTATTATTATTATTAGATTCCTCCGTAAGGAGGGAATCTATTGTATTTGACGGTTTTATTATTATTATTATTATTAGATTCCTCCGTAGGAGGGAATCTAGTGCATTTGTCAGTATTATTATTATTATTATTATTATTAGATTCCTCCGTAAGGAGGGACTCTATTGTATTTGACGGTTTTATTATTATTAGATTCCTCCGTAAGGAGGGAATCTATTGTATTTGTCAGTTTTATTATTAGATTCCTCCGTAAGGAGGGAATCTATTGTATTTGACGGTTTTATTATTAGATTCATCCGTAGGAGGGAATCTATTGTATTTGTCAGTATTATTATTAGATTCCTCCGTAAGGAGGGAATCTATTGTATTTGACGGTTTTATTATTATTATTATTAGATTCCTCCGTAAGGAGGGAATCTATTGTATTTGACAGTATTATTATTAGATTCCTCCGTAGGAGGGAATCTATTGTATTTGTCAGTATTATGATTATTATGATTATTATTATTATTATTATTATTGTTCTCCTTGAGCCCCAATATCTCAAAAAGTCACTGGTCAAAAGTTTTCTAAATTGGCACATTGATACTCCATGTCAACGGGTACACCCAAACCAAGAATGGTCAACATTCGCACATAGGTGGCGCTACAGGCCATGCCCAAAAAAAAAATTTCAAAGTGATACCATTTCCACGCCATTTGTCCAAATCTTCTGAAACTTGGTGTGCATGCCTCATTTCTCATGGGGAACAAAAAAGCCTCAAGAACCCATAACTTCCGCCATGATGGATTTTTCCGTATGTTGAAAATTTGCGAAAACTTACAAAACTCTTCTTCTCCTAAACCGTAGCTCCAATTGACTTGAAATTTGGTACACATGTGTAGAATTGAAGTCTTTGAAAACGTTACTTAGGAAAAATGAATACGATACAAAATGGCTGAAAGGGCGTGTTTATGTAAATGTCCAAATTTTAACAATATATACGTGTCAATAAATCAAATGTAATTTTGACTGATGGTTTTTCAAACCTAACATGCTTCAAGATGACATCACTCTGAAGTACTGTGCAAAGAATGGACAACATTCACCCCCTAGTGGGCACTACAGGCCACACTAAAATTCCCATTTTTGACCAGAAATCCACAAACCAAGAATGACCGACATTCGCCCCTAGGTGGTGCTACAGGCCAAGCCGAAATTCCCGTTTTCTGGTCAAAAATGTTCTAATTTGTACAACGATACTACAGACCAACAGGAACCCACAAACCAAGAATGGACAACATTCGCCACTAGGGGGCGCTACAGGATATGCCAAAATTCCCATTTTCTGGTCAAAAATTTTCTAATTTGGTACATTGATACTACATGCCAACAGGAACCCACAAACCAAGAATGGCCAACATTCGCCCCTAGGGGGCACTACAGGCCACGCCCCAAAACAATATTTTCAAAGTGATACCATTTCCACTCCATTTGTCGAATTCTTCTGAAACTTGGTGTACATGCCTCATTTCTCATTGGGAACAAAAAAGACTCAAGGATCCATAAGGTCCGGTATGATGGATTTTCCTGTACACTGAAAATATTTAGTTTAGGATTAAGACAGAAATACGTGTTTTTTTGGATTCATCCATTGAGAGGGTTTAACCCCAACCCCCTACTGATCAATTTTAAATGATTTGCCATTTTGAGGAGGAATCCACATTGCTGCTTGCAGCTATATTTATTATTATTATTATTATTATTAGATTCCTCCGTAAGGAGGGAATCTATTGTATTTGTCAGTTTTATTATTATTAGATTCCTCCGTAAGGAGGGAATCTATTGTATTTGACGGTTTTATTATTATTATTATTATTATTAGATTCCTCCGTAAGGAGGGAATCTATTGTATTTGATGGTTTTATTATTATTATTATTATTATTTTTAGATTCCTCCAGTAAGGAGGAATCTATTGATATTAGACTGGCTTTATTATTATTATTAGATTCCTCCGTAAGGAGGAATCTATTGTATTTGTCGGTTTTATTATTATTATTATTATATTATTATTATTATTATTATATACTAGTATTATTAGATTCCTCCATAAGGAGGAATCTATTGTATTTGAAATATGTTTTAATTATTAGATTCATCCATAGGAAGGAATTCTATTGTATCTTGGTGTACATGCCTCATTATTATTAGAATTAACCTCCGTAAGGACGAGAATCTATGATGTATTTGACTGTTGATTATTATTATTATTATTAGATTCCTCCGTAAGGAGGAATCTATTGTATTTGACAGCTATTATTATTAGATTCCTCCGTAGGAGGGAATCTATTGTATTTGTCAGTATTATGATTATTATGATTATTATTATTATTATTATTATTGTTCTCCTTGAGCCCCAATAGCTCAAAAGTCACTGGTCAAAAATTTTCTAAATTGGCACATTGATACTCCATGCCAACGGTACCCCCAAACCAAGAATGGTCAACATTCGCCCATAGGTGGCGCTACAGGCCACGCCCAAAAACAAAAATTCAAAGTGATATAATTTCCACCCCATTTGTCCAAATCTTCTGAAACTTTGTAAACATGCCTCATTTCTCATGGGGAACAAAAAGCCTCAAGGACCCATACTTCTGCCATTATGGATTTTCCTGTACAGTGAAAATTTTGGAAAACCTACAAAACTCTTCTTCTCCTGAACCTCAGCTCCAATTGACTTGGAATTTGGCACACGTGTGTAGTATGTATGTCTTTCCAAGCGTTACTTAGCAAAAATGAATACAATACAAAATGGCTGAAATGGGCGTGTTTATGTAAATGTACACACAAAAGATGATCAAAAATTTTTAAAATCCCATTGATTTACAATGGCTGAGCAAAAGTGCTCCCTCTACTGGACAAATATGGTCCACATGTAAAATCCCATTCACTTACATTGGCTGAGCAAAGAGGCTCCCTCTACTGGAGTAACTCTGTCTACCACATGCAGCTCTTCTGTAGCAATCTCTCTAATGAAGCATTTAGGTCTCCTAGTGGGTGGAGCTCAGACTTAGACTACAGAAGACATTTTGCGTCTGCATGGAGGTATGTCAAATCAATTGTGTGTCTTAATGCTTTCCAGTTTGAACATTCAAGCGATTTTACACTATTCAACTCAACAAAGGCAAAACAACTCAAATAAATGTTTTCGAGCAGTTTGTGTGACACAGCGGCGAGCAGCGTCGGCGTCTAGCGTTCACTGCGCCGATGAGAGTTAAGCTTTCCCTTCTTGCGTTTCAGCGGACAATTTCATACACCAAAATACATGATATATTGGGGTGTCTGCTATATCTCAAGTGAACAAACAGTTGATAAAGAAATGGGGTATCAATATATTGAATTATGAATTATTGAAGGGGTCTAGTGATGCGCTGTGATGTCCTGTTAGATTTTTCTCTATCGAGACAGCGTTAGCGTATCAAAACTTCCGAGTATGATGTTGTTTAATTGTCTCTGACAACACGCCAATCCTCGGTGAGATCATTTTGCTTCGCATCTTCCACGAAGGTTTGTTGGTTGTGTACAATGGTTGCCTGCTTGAACATTCAAGCGATTTTACACTATTCAACTCAACAAAGGCAAAACAACTCAAATAAATGTTTCGAGCAGTTTGTGTGACACAGCGGCGAGCAGCGTCGCGACTAGCGCTTCGCTGCGCCGATGAGAGTTAAGCTTTCACAGCTTCATGCGTTTGAGCGGACAATTTCATACACCAAAATACATGATATATTGGGGTGTCTGTTATGTATCAAGTGAACAAACAGTTGATAAAGAAATTGGGTATCAATATATTTAATTATGAATTATTGTGAACAACACGGATGCAGCTGTGGTGTCCTGTTAAGATTTTTCTCTCGAAACAGCGTTAACAGCTTAAACAAAATACTGCGTTATTTTTGCACATACAGATACATTTAATACATACGTCACAAACTATGAAAGTTGTACTTTTATTTGTTGTAAAATAAAGAAAATAAACCGTGTGCTCTTTGTCTAAGCGAATATCTTTCTGAAACACGTCACAAAAACTTACACAAACATGAAACATATGTCTAAAGAAAGTAGGGATGGGCTGATCAATCCTAGCATTATCAAAACTTCCGAGAATGATGTTGTTTAATTGTCTCTGACAACCGCATAAACCATGGCGAGATCATTTTGCTCGCATCATCATGAAGGTTTGTCGGTTGTATACAATGTTTGCCTGTTTGAACATTCAAGCGATTTTACACTATTCAACTCAACAAATGTCAAAACAACTCAAATACATGTTTCGCGAGCTGTTTGTGTGACACAGCGAGCAGCGTCGCGTCTAACTCACGCACTCCGATGTCTTTCGCTGCTGCTTGCGTCTGAGCGGACAATTTCATACAACAGAGTGTCAAAATACATGATATATTGAGGAGTCTGTTATGTCTCAAGTGAACAAACAGTTGAGAAAGAAATCTGGAATAATTATATTTTATTCTGGCATTATTCAGATGGCGTCCTGCTATATTTTTCTCTCGAAACAGCGGAAACAACTTAAACAAAATACTGCGTCATTTTTGCCCATACAGAAACATGCAAGACATCATTACGAACTATGAAATGTTTACTTTTATTTGTGTACACTTACAATAACAACAAAACCTTGTGCTTTTGTAAAATAAATAAACAGGGTGCTCAGTCTCTGTCTTAGCGATTATTTTTCTGAAACCGTCACAAAATTCAAGTGAACAAAATCAACCATTCCACGCAGTCTGTATTTTATCATCTCACAATGAATACAAATGCAACAAGCATGGCACAAAACGAAAATAATGATACTTCTCAGTTCTCAAAAGATTAAACTGAACTGTGCCTTAAGTATCGTATCATGCGATAAAAGCCTCTTAAAGAGACAGTAACAATTTAGCCTTAGGTCCTGAACATAGACATTCCCAAGTAATTGAGAAGTACAAATGGTATTATTTTAAGTTTTTTTATTTCTCTCTTACCTTGTAAAATGCCACGTTTTTGAATGGCATGTAAACACAATCACTCCATTTTTTCACTGGATCTGTTGCTATTTTAATGATTTAAAAATCAAAGCACTGACCATTTAAAGTGTGAGCTTGTAGGCTACATTTTGAAATAGTTATAAACAGTCACAGCTATACAGTGTTATTATGTGCCTAGATAGTCTTTCAAATAAAATTGCTTGTGATATGCTTATGTAAATCACACAAAAAAACAGAAAAAAAATCTTAAGAGAGAAGTGAAAGTGAAAGTAGAGATTTTCAAAGTGATTTTTCATTCAAAGTGATACAATTTCCATGCCATTTGTCTAAATCTTCTGAAACTTGGTGTACATGCCTCATTCCTCATGGGGAACAAAAAAGCCTTAAGGACCCATAACTTTCACCATGATGGATTTTCCCGTGCGTTGAAAATTTCGAAAACCTAAAAATACTCTTCTTCTCCTGAACCGTAGCTCAATTGACTTGAAATTTGGTACACATTTGTAGAATGGACATCCTTGAAAACATTACTTAGGAAAAATGAATGTGATACAAAATGTCTGAAAGAGTGTTTATGTAAATGTCCAAATTTTAACAATATATACCTGTCAATAAATCAAATGTAATTTTGACTGATGGTTTTCAAACCTAACATGCTTCAAGATGACATCACTCTGAAGTACTGCATAAAGAATGGCCGACATTAAGCCCCTAGGAAGCTACAGGCCATGTCGAAATTCCCATTTTCTGGTCTAAAATGTTCTAATTTGGTACAATGGTACTACAGGCCAACAGGAACCCACAAACCAAGAATGGCCGACATTAAGCCACTAGAGAGCTAAAGGCCACGCCAAAATTCCGTTTTCTGGTCAAATTTTTTTTTAATTTGGTACATTGATACTACAGGCAGACAGGAACCCACAAACCAAGAATGGACAACATTCACCCCTAGAGAGCTACAGGCCATGCCAAAATTCCCATTTTCTGGTCAAAAATGTTCTAATTTGGTACACTGATACTACATGCCAACAGGAACCCACAAACCACGAATGGCCAACATTAAGCCATTAGAGAGCTACAGGTAATTCAAAAATCCCATTTTCTGGTCAAACATTTTCTAATTTGGTGTATTGATTCTACAGGCCGACAGGAACCCACAAACCAAGAAAGGCCCACATTAAGCCCCTAGAGAGCTACAGAGCCACTCCAAAATTCCCATTTTCTGGTCAAATATTTTCTAATTTTGTACATTTATACTACAGGCCAACAGGAACCCACAAACCAAGAATGACCAACATTTGCCCATAGGTGGCGCTACAGGCCACGCCCCAAATTTTTTTTCAAAATGATATAATATCCACCCCATTTGTCCAATTCTTCTGAAACTTGGTGTACATGCGCATTTCTCATTGGGAACAAAAAAGCCTCAAGGATCCATAAGGTCGGTATGGATTTTCCTGTACATTGAAAATGTTTTGTTTAGGAATCAGGCGAAGACATGTTTTTTGAATTCCTTAATTGGGAGGGTTTATCCCCAACCATCTACTGATCAATTTTAAATGATTTGCCATTTTGAGGAGGAATCCGCATTGCTGCTTTGCAGCTATATTTATTATTATTATTATTATTCTTCTCCTTGAGCCCCAATAGCTCAAAAGTCACTGGTCAAAAATTTTCTAAATTGGCACATTGATACTCCATGCCAGCGGTACCCCCAAACCAAGAATGGCCCACATTCAGCCCATAGGTGGCGCTACAGGCCACGCCCAAAAAACAAAATTCAAAGTGATACAATTTCCACGCCATTTGTCCAAATCTTCTGAAATTTGGTGTACATGCCTCATTCCTCATGGGGAACAAAAAGCCTCAAGAACCCATAACTTCCGCCATGATGGATTTTCCCGTGCGTTGAAAATTTGCGAAAACCTACAAAACTCTTCTTCTCCTGAACCGTAGCTCCAATTGACTTGAAATTTGGTACACATGTGTAGAATGGACATCCTTGAAAGCGTTACTTAGGAAAAATGAATCACGATACAAAATGGCTGAAAGGAGTGTTTATGTAAATGTCCAAATTTTAACAATATATACGTGTCAATAAATCAAATGTAATTTTGACTGATGGTTTTCAAACCTAACATGCTTCAAGATGACATCACTCTGAAGTACTTGCAATGCATAAGAATGGCCAACATGATAAGCCCCTAGGAGGCACTACAGGCCATGCCGAAATTCCCATTTTCTGGTCTAAAATGTTCTAATTTGGTACAATGGTACTACAGGCCAACAGGAATCCACAAACCAAGAATGGCCGACATTAAGCCACTAGGGAGCACTAAAGGCCAAGCCAAAATTCCCATTTTCTGGTCAAAAATGTTCTAATTTGGTACATTGATACTACAGGCCAACAGGAACCCACAAACCAAGAATGGCCAACATTCAGCCACTAGGAGCAGCTACAGGCCACTGCCAAAATTCCCATTTTCTGGTCAAAAATGTTCTAATTTGGTACATTGATACTACAGGCCAACAGGAACCCACAAACCAAGAATGGCCAACATTAAGCCACTAGGGAGCACTACAGGCAATGCCCAAAATTCCCATTTTCTGGTCAAAAATGTTCTAATTTGGTACATTGATACTACAGGTCAACAGGAACCCTCAAACCAAGAATGGCCAACATTCACCCCTAGGAAGCTACAGGCAATTCCAAAATTCCCATTTTCTGGTCAAATATTTTCTAATTATGTACATTGATACTACAGGCCAACAGGAACCCACAAACCAAGAATGGCCCACATTTGCCCATAGGTGGTGCTACAGGCCACGCCCCAAAAAATATTTTCAAAGTGATACCATTTCCACGCCATTTGACCAATTCTTCTGAAACTTGGTGTACATGCCTCATTTCTCATTGGGAACAAAAAAGCCTCAAGGATCCATAAGGTCGATGATGGATTTTCCTGTACACTGAAAATGTTTAGTTTAGGATTCAGACAGAAATACATGTTTTTGGATTCATCCATTGGGAGGGTTTAACCCCAACCATCTACTGATCAATTTGAAATGATTTGCCATTTTGAGGAGGAATCCATTGCAGTATATTTGTTCTCGTGGAGATCTATTGTATTTCAGTCTATTATTATTATTATTATTATTATTATTATTATTATTCTTCTCCTTGAGCCCCAATAGCTCAAAAAGTCACTGGTCAAAAATTTTCTAAATTGGCACATTGATACTCCATGCCAGCGGTACCCCCAAACCAAGAATGGTCAACATTCAGCCCATAGGTGGCGCTACAGGCCACGCCCAAAAACAAAAATTCAAAGTGATATAATTTCCACCCCATTTGTCCAAATCTTCTGAAACTTTGTAAACATGCCTCATTTCTCATGGGGAACAAAAAAGCCTCAAGGACCCATACTTCTGCCATTATGGATTTTCCTGTACAGTGAAAATTTTGGAAAACCTACAAAACTCTTCTTCTCCTGAACCTCAGCTCCAATTGACTTGGAATTTGGCACGCGTGTGTAGTATGTATGTCTTTCCAAGCGTTACTTAGCAAAAATGAATACAATACAAAATGGCTGAAATGGGCGTGTTTATGTAAATGTACACACAAAAGATGATCAAAAATTTTTAAAATCCCATTGATTTACAATGGCTGAGCAAAAGTGCTCCCTCTACTGGACAAATATGGTCCACATGTAAAATCCCATTCACTTACATTGGCTGAGCAAAGAGGCTCCCTCTACTGGAGTAACTCTGTCTACCACATGCAGCTCTTCTGTAGCAATCTCTCTAATGAAGCATTTAGGTCTCCTAGTGGGTGGAGCTCAGACTTAGACTACAGAAGACATTTTGCGTCTGCATGGAGGTATGTCAAATCAATTGTGTGTCTTAATGCTTTCCAGTTTGAACATTCAAGCGATTTTACACTATTCAACTCAACAAAGGCAAAACAACTCAAATAAATGTTTCGAGCAGTTTGTGTGACACAGCGGCGAGCAGCGTCGGCGTCTAGCGTTCACTGCGCCGATGAGAGTTAAGCTTTCCCTTCTTAGCGTTTCAACGGACAATTTCATACACCAAAATACATGATATATTGGGGTGTCTGCTATATCTCAAGTGAACAAACAGTTGATAAAGAAATGGGGTATCAATATATTGAATTATGAATTATTGAAGGGGTCTAGTGATGCAGCTGTGATGTCCTGTTAGATTTTTCTCTATCGAGACAGCGTTAGCGTATCAAAACTTCGAGTATGATGTTGTTTAATTGTCTCTGACAACCACGCCAATCCTCGGCGAGATCATTTTGCTTTCGCATCTTCCACGAAGGTTTGTTGGTTGTGTACAATGGTTGCCTGCTTGAACATTCAAGCGATTTTACACTATTCAACTCAACAAAGGCAAAACAACTCAAATAAATGTTTTCGAGCAGTTTGTGTGACACAGCGGCGAGCAGCGTCGCGACTAGCGCTTCGCTGCGCCGATGAGAGTTAAGCTTTCACAGCTTCATGCGTTTGAGCGGACAATTTCATACACCAAAATACATGATATATTGGGGTGTCTGTTATGTATCAAGTGAACAAACAGTTGATAAAGAAATTGGGTATCAATATATTTAATTATGAATTATTGTGAACAACACGGATGCAGCTGTGGTGTCCTGTTAAGATTTTTCTCTCGAAACAGCGTTAACAGCTTAAACAAAATACTGCGTTATTTTTGCACATACAGATACATTTAATACATCGTCACAAACTATGAAAGTTGTACTTTTATTTGTTGTAAAATAAAGAAAATAAACCGTGTGCTCTTTGTCTAAGCGAATATCTTTCTGAAACCGTCACAAAAACTTACACAAACATGAAACATATGTCTAAAGAAAGTAGGGATGGGCTGATCAATCCTAGCGTATCAAAACTTCCGAGAATGATGTTGTTTAATTGTCTCTGACAACACATAAACCATGGTGAGATCATTTTGCTCGCATCATCATGAAGGTTTGTGGGTTGTATACAATGTTTGCCTGTTTGAACATTCAAGCGATTTTACACTATTCAACTCAACAAATGTCAAAACAACTCAAATACATGTTTGCGAGCTGTTTGTGTGACACAGCGAGCAGCGTCGGCGTCTAACTCACGCACTCCGATGTCTTTAGCTGCTGCTAGCGTCTGAGCGGACAATTTCATACAACAGAGTGTCAAAATACATGATATATTGAGGAGTCTGTTATGTCTCAAGTGAACAAACAGTTGAGAAAGAAATCTGGAATAATTATATTTTATTCTGGCATTATTCAGATGGCGTCCTGCTATATTTTTCTCTCGAAACAGCGGAAACAACTTAAACAAAATACTGCGTCATTTTTGCCCATACAGAAACATGCAAGACATCATTACGAACTATGAAATGTGTACTTTTATTTGTGTACACTTACAATAACAACAAAACCTTGTGCTTTTGTAAAATAAATAAACAGGGTGCTCAGTCTCTGTCTTAGCGATTATTTTTCTGAAACCGTCACAAAATTCAAGTGAACAAAATCAACCATTCCACGCAGTCTGTATTTTATCATCTCACAATGAATACAAATGCAACAAGCATGGCACAAAACGAAAATAATGATACTTCTCAGTTCTCAAAAGATTAAACTGAACTGTGCCTTAAGTATCGTATCATCGCGATAAAAGCCTCTTAAAGAGACAGTAACAATTTAGCCTTAGGTCCTGAACATAGACATTCCCAAGTAATTGAGAAGTACAAATGGTATTATTTTAAGTTTTTTATTTCTCTCTTACCTTGTAAAATGCCACGTTTTTGAATGGCATGTAAACACAATCACTCCATTTTTTCACTGGATCTGTTGCTATTTTAATGATTTAAAAATCAAAGCACTGACCATTTAAAGTGTGAGCTTGTAGGCTACATTTTGAAATAGTTATAAACAGTCACAGCTATACAGTGTTATTATGTGCCTAGATAGTCTTTCAAATAAAATTGCTTGTGATATGCTTATGTAAATCACACAAAAAAACAGAAAAAAATCTTAAGAGAGAAGTGAAAGTGAAAGTAGAGATTTTCAAAGTGATTTTTCATTCAAAGTGATACAATTTCCATGCCATTTGTCTAAATCTTCTGAAACTTGGTGTACATGCCTCATTCCTCATGGGGAACAAAAAAGCCTTAAGGACCCATAACTTTCACCATGATGGATTTTCCCGTGCGTTGAAAATTTGCGAAAACCTAAAAATACTCTTCTTCTCCTGAACCGTAGCTCAATTGACTTGAAATTTGGTACACATTTGTAGAATGGACATCCTTGAAAACATTACTTAGGAAAAATGAATGTGATACAAAATGTCTGAAAGGAGTGTTTATGTAAATGTCCAAATTTTAACAATATATACCTGTCAATAAATCAAATGTAATTTTGACTGATGGTTTTCAAACCTAACATGCTTCAAGATGACATCACTCTGAAGTACTAGCATAAAGAATGGCCGACATTAAGCCCTAGAGAAGCTACAGGCCATGTCGAAATTCCCATTTTCTGGTCTAAAATGTTCTAATTTGGTACAATGGTACTACAGGCCAACAGGAACCCACAAACCAAGAATGGCCGACATTAAGCCACTAGAGAGCTAAAGGCCACGCCAAAATTCCGTTTTCTGGTCAAATTTTTTTTAATTTGGTACATTGATACTACAGGCAGACAGGAACCCACAAACCAAGAATGGACAACATTCACCCCTAGAGAGCTACAGGCCATGCCAAAATTCCCATTTTCTGGTCAAAAATGTTCTAATTTGGTACACTGATACTACATGCCAACAGGAACCCACAAACCACGAATGGCCAACATTAAGCCATTAGAAGCTACAGGTAATTCAAAAATCCCATTTTCTGGTCAAACATTTTCTAATTTGGTGTATTGATTCTACAGGCCGACAGGAACCCACAAACCAAGAAAGGCCCACATTAAGCCCCTAGGGAGCTACAGACCACTCCAAAATTCCCATTTTCTGGTCAAATATTTTCTAATTTTGTACATTTATACTACAGGCCAACAGGAACCCACAAACCAAGAATGACCAACATTTGCCCATAGGTGGCGCTACAGGCCACGCCCCAAATTTTTTTTCAAAATGATATAATATCCACCCCATTTGTCCAATTCTTCTGAAACTTGGTGTACATGCGCATTTCTCATTGGGAACAAAAAAGCCTCAAGGATCCATAAGGTCGGTATGGATTTTCCTGTACATTGAAAATGTTTTGTTTAGGAATCAGGCGAAGACATGTTTTTGAATTCCTTAATTGGGAGGGTTTATCCCCAACCATCTACTGATCAATTTTAAATGATTTGCCATTTTGAGGAGGAATCCGCATTGCTGCTTGCAGCTATATTTATTATTATTATTATTATTCTTCTCCTTGAGCCCCAATAGCTCAAAAGTCACTGGTCAAAAATTTTCTAAATTGGCACATTGATACTCCATGCCAGCGGGTACCCCCAAACCAAGAATGGCCCACATTCAGCCCATAGGTGGCGCTACAGGCCACGCCCAAAAAACAAAATTCAAAGTGATACAATTTCCAGCCATTTGTCCAAATCTTCTGAAATTTGGTGTACATGCCTCATTCCTCATGGGGAACAAAAAGCCTCAAGAACCCATAACTTCGCCATGATGGATTTTCCCGTGCGTTGAAAATTTGCGAAAACCTACAAAACTCTTCTTCTCCTGAACCGTAGCTCAATTGACTTGAAATTTGGTACACATGTGTAGAATGGACATCCTTGAAAGCGTTACTTAGGAAAAATGAATCCGATACAAAATGGCTGAAAGAGCGTGTTTATGTAAATGTCCAAATTTTAACAATATATACGTGTCAATAAATCAAATGTAATTTTGACTGATGGTTTTCAAACCTAACATGCTTAAAGATGACATCACTCTGAAGTACTGTGCAAAGAATGGCCATGCCAAAATTCCCATTTTCTGGTCAAAAATGTTCTAATTTGGTAAATTAATAGTACAGGCCAACAGGAATCCACAAACCAAGAATGACCGACATAAGCCACTAGGGGGCACTACAGGACAAGCCAAAATTCCCATTTTCTGGTCAAAAATGTTCTAATTAGGTACAAGAATAGTACAGGCCAACAGGAATCCACAAACCAAGAATGACCGACATTAAGCCACTAGGGAGCACTACAGGACAAGCCAAAATTCCCATTTTCTGGTCAAAAATTTTCTAATTTGGTACTTTGATACTACAGGCCAACAGGAACCCACATACCAAGTGTGGCCCACATTAAGCCCTTAGAGAGCTACAGGCTACTCCAAAATTTCGTTTTCTGGTCAAAAGCGTTCTAATTTGGTACATTGATACTGCAGGTCAACAGGAACCCTCAAACCAAGAATGGCCAACATTAAGCCCTAGAGAGCACTACAGGCCATGCCGAAATTCCCATTTTCTGGTCAAAAATGTTCTAATTTGGTACATTAATAGTACAGGCCAAAAGGAATCCACAAACCAAGAATGACCGACATTCACCACTAGGTGAGCTAGAGGCCAAGCCGAAATTCCCATTTTCTGGTCAAAAAAGTTATAATTTGGTACATTGATACTACAGGCCAACAGGAACCCACAAACCAAGTATGGCCCACATTAAGCCATTAGAGAGCTACAGGCCACTCCCAAAATTTCGTTTTCTGGTCAAAAATTTTCTAATATGGTACATTGATACTACTGGCCAACAGGAACCCACAAACAAAGAATGGCCAACATTAAGCCCTAGGGAGCACTAGAGGCCACTTCGAAATTCCCATTTTATGGTCAAAAATGTTCTAATTTGGTACATTGATACTACAGGTCAACAGGAACCCTCAAACCAAGAATGGCCAACATTCACCCCTAGGGAAGCTACAGGTAATTCCCAAAAGTCCCATTTTCTGGTCAAATATTTTCTAATTATGTACATTGATACTACAGGCCAACAGGAACCCACAAACCAAGAATGACCCACATTTGCCCATAGGAGCGCTACAGGCCACGCCCCAAAAAATATTTTCAAAGTGATACCATTTCCACGCCATTTAACCAATTCTTTTGAATCTTGGTGTACATGCCTCATTTCTCATTGGGAACAAAAAGCGCCTCAAGGATCCATAAGGTATGATGGATTTTCCTGTAGACTGAAAATGTTTAGTTTAGGATTCAGACAGAAATACATGTTTTTGGATTCATCCATTGAGAGGTTTAACCCCAACCCTCTACTGATCAATTTGAAATGATTTGCCATTTTGAGGAGGAATCCGCATTGCTGCTTTGCAGCTATATTTATATTATTATTATTATTATTCTTCTCCTTGAGCCCCAATAGCTCAAAAGTCACTGGTCAAAAATTTTCTAAATTGGCACATTGATACTCCATGCCAGCGGGTACCCCCAAACCAAGAATGGCCCACATTCGCCCATAGGTGGCGCTACAGGCCACGCCCAAAAAACAAAATTCAAAGTGATACAATTTCCACGCCATTTGTCCAAATCTTCTGAAATTTGGTGTACATGCCTCATTCCTCATGGGGAACAAAAAGCCTCAAGAACCCATAACTTCCGCCATGATGGATTTTCCCGTACGTTGAAAATTTGCGAAAACCTACAAAACTCTTCTTCTCCTGAACCGTAGCTCCAATTGACTTGAAATTTGGTACACATGTGTAGAATGGACATCCTTGAAAGCGTTACTTAGGAAAAATGAATCACGATACAAAATGGCTGAAAGGCGTGTTTATGTAAATGTCCAAATTTTAACAATATATACGTGTCAATAAATCAAATGTAATTTTGACTGATGGTTTTCAAACCTAACATGCTTCAAGATGACATCACTCTGAAGTACTGTGCAAAGAATGGCCATGCCAAAATTCCCATTTTCTGGTCAAAAATGTTCTAATTTGGTAAATTAATAGTACAGGCCAACAGGAATCCACAAACCAAGAATGACCGACATCAGCCACTAGGGGCACTACAGGACAAGCCAAAATTCCCATTTTCTGGTCAAAAATGTTCTAATTAGGTACAAGAATAGTACAGGCCAACAGGAATCCACAAACCAAGAATGACCGACATTAAGCCACTAGGGGCACTACAGGACAAGCCAAAATTCCCATTTTCTGGTCAAAAATTTTCTAATTTGGTACTTTGATACTACAGGCCAACAGGAACCCACATACCAAGTGTGGCCCACATTAAGCCCTTAGAGAGCTACAGAGCTACTCAAAATTTCGTTTTCTGGTCAAAAGCGTTCTAATTTGGTACATTGATACTGCAGGTCAACAGGAACCCTCAAACCAAGAATGGCCAACATTAAGCCCCTAGGGAGCACTACAGGCCATGCGAAATTCCCATTTTCTGGTCAAAAATGTTCTAATTTGGTACATTAATAGTACAGGCCAAAGGAATCCACAAACCAAGAATGACCGACATTCACCACTAGGTGGCTAGAGGCCAAGCCGAAATTCCCATTTTCTGGTCAAAAAGTTATAATTTGGTACATTGATACTACAGGCCAACAGGAACCCACAAACCAAGTATGGCCCACATTAAGCCATTAGAGAGCTACAGGCCACTCCCAAAATTTCGTTTTCTGGTCAAAAATTTTCTAATATGGTACATTGATACTACTGGCCAACAGGAACCCACAAACAAGAATGGCCAACATTAAGCCCCTAGGGAGCACTAGAGACCACCTCGAAATTCCCATTTTATGGTCAAAAATGTTCTAATTTGGTACATTGATACTACAGGTCAACAGGAACCCTCAAACCAAGAATGGCCAACATTCACCCCTAGGGAGCTACAGGTAATTCCCAAAAGTCCCATTTTCTGGTCAAATATTTTCTAATTATGTACATTGATACTACAGGCCAACAGGAACCCACAAACCAAGAATGACCCACATTTGCCCATAGGAGGCTACAGGCCACGCCCCAAAAAATATTTTCAAAGTGATACCATTTCCACGCCATTTAACCAATTCTTTTGAATCTTGGTGTACATGCCTCATTTCTCATTGGGAACAAAAAGCCTCAAGGATCCATAAGGTATGATGGATTTTCCTGTAGACTGAAAATGTTTAGTTTAGGATTCAGACAGAAATACATGTTTTTGGATTCATCCATTGAGAGGTTTAACCCCAACCCTCTACTGATCAATTTGAAATGATTTGCCATTTTGAGGAGGAATCCGCATTGCTGCTTTGCAGCTATATTTATTATTATTATTATTATTCTTCTCCTTGAGCCCCAATAGCTCAAAAGTCACTGGTCAAAAATTTTCTAAATTGGCACATTGATACTCCATGCCAGCGGTACCCCCAAACCAAGAATGGCCCACATTCAGCCCATAGGTGGCGCTACAGGCCACGCCCAAAAAACAAAATTCAAAGTGATACAATTTCCGCCATTTGTCCAAATCTTCTGAAATTTGGTGTACATGCCTCATTCCTCATAGGGAACAAAAAGCCTCAAGAACCCATAACTTCGCCATGATGGATTTTCCCGTGCGTTGAAAATTTGCGAAAACCTACAAAACTCTTCTTCTCCTGAACCGTAGCTCCAATTGACTTGAAATTTGGTACACATGTGTAGAATGGACAGTCTTTGAAAGCGTTACTTAGGAAAAATGAATCACGATACAAAATGGCTGAAAGGAGTGTTTATGTAAATGTCCAAATTTTAACAATATATACGTGTCAATAAATCAAATGTAATTTTGACTGATGGTTTTCAAACCTAACATGCTTCAAGATGACATCACTCTGAAGTACTTGCTAAAGAATGGCCAACATTAAGCCCCTAGGGAGCAGCTACAGGCCATGCCGAAATTCCCATTTTCTGGTCTAAAATGTTCTAATTTGGTACAATGGTACTACAGGCCAACAGGAACCCACAAACCAAGAATGGCCGACATTAAGCCACTAGAGGAGCTAAAGGCCACGCCAAAATTCCCGTTTTCTGGTCAAAAATGTTCTAATTTGGTACATTGATACTACAGGCCAACAGGAACCCACAAACCAAGAATGGCCAACATTCACCACTAGGGAGCTACAGGCCATGCCGAAATTCCCATTTTCTGGTCAAAAATGTTCTAATTTGGTACATTGATACTACAGGCCAACAGGAACCCACAAACCAAGAATGGCCAACATTAAGCCATTAGAGAGCTACAGGTAATTCCCAAAAGTCCCATTTTCTGGTCAAACATTTTCTAATTTGGTACATTGATTCTACAGGCCAACAGGAACCCACAAACCAAGAATGGCCCACATTAAGCCCCTAGGGAGCAGCTACAGGCCACTCCAAAATTCCCATTTTCTGGTCAAATATTTTCTAATTTTGTACATTGATACTACAGGCCAACAGGAACCCACAAACCAAGAATGGCCCACATTTGCCCATAGGTGGTGCTACAGGCCACGCCCCAAAAAATATTTTCAAAGTGATACCATTTCCACGCCATTTGTCCAATTCTTCTGAAACTTGGTGTACATGCCTCATTTCTCATTGGGAACAAAAAAGCCTCAAGGATCCATAAGGTCTGTATGGATTTTCCTGTACACTGAAAATGTTTAGTTTAGGATTCAGACAGAAATACATGTTTTTGGATTCATCCATTGAGAGGTTTAACCCCAACCCTCTACTGATCAATTTGAAATGATTTGCCATTTTGAGGAGGAATCCGCATTGCTGCTTTGCAGCTATATTTATTATTATTATTATTATTATTCTTCTCCTTGAGCCCCAATAGCTCAAAAGTCACTGGTCAAAAATTTTCTAAATTGGCACATTGATACTCCATGCCAGCGGTACCCCCAAACCAAGAATGGCCCACATTACGCCCATAGGTGGCGCTACAGGCCACGCCCAAAAAACAAAATTCAAAGTGATACAATTTCCACGCCATTTGTCCAAATCTTCTGAAATTTGGTGTACATGCCTCATTCCTCATGGGGAACAAAAAGCCTCAAGAACCCATAACTTCCGCCATGATGGATTTTCCCGTGCGTTGAAAATTTCGAAAACCTACAAAACTCTTCTTCTCCTGAACCGTAGCTCCAATTGACTTGAAATTTGGTACACATGTGTAGAATGGACATCCTTGAAAGCGTTACTTAGGAAAAATGAATCACGATACAAAATGGCTGAAAGAGCGTGTTTATGTAAATGTCCAAATTTTAACAATATATACGTGTCAATAAATCAAATGTAATTTTGACTGATGGTTTTCAAACCTAACATGCTTCAAGATGACATCACTCTGAAGTACTGTGCAAAGAATGGCCAACATTAAGCCTAAGATTCGCATTACTGGCCATGCAAAATGTTCCAATTTCTGGTCTAAAATGTTCTAATTTGAGTACAGGC